>NC_140511.1:78031509-78286596 GCF_964339955.1 Pipistrellus hanaki
GCTGGGTGCTGGGAAGGGACTGGCCAGCGGGGAGGGGGGTTTCCGTGCGCGTTCTAGGAAGAGAAAGAAGCCCTGAGGACTTGGCTGTCCGTCCGGCCAGCTGAGGTGCTTTCACAGCCCCTCTCTGCAATACTGCTGTGTGACCCCTGCGAGTCACTTCCCCTCTCTGAGCTTCCCTGGCAGAACGGGGCTATTAAGACCCAACAGGCAGGGCCTGCGTGTAAAGTAAATGAGATAGCAGGGGAAAGGTGTAGAACTACTCATGCCTGGGAGAGGGCCGAGACCTGTGCCCCGGGGTGGGTGCGGGAGCGTGAGGCGGAGGCCTGACTGCCCAGCCTCCCCGGCCTCAGGCCCAGAGAGGAGACGGAGGAGGGGTTGGGCGGACACAGTACCTCTGCCCTGGCCAGCTGCTGGGCAAGGGACAGTGTCGGTTCCAGCAGGCACCAGGCCCAGCCCAGCGGCCCAGAGGTCATGGCTATTCTGGGGAAAACTCCAGGCCCCAGGCCTGTTCTGTGTGTCCAACCCCACCCCACGTGAATGGGGCTGCCCCGACTCATCTGGGAACCACCTCCATCCCCAGCGCCGCTGGGCTTTCACACCGATCTGGGTCCGTACATCCTTACAGCGGTCCGTTCTCCAGGAACAGCTCAGAGATGGGAAGGGACTTGCCCCAGGCTTCAGAGCTCACCGAGAAGTAGTGCCAGGCCCAAGGCCAAGATCTTCCCCACCAAGCCACGCAATTCACACCACGGTCCCGTAATCCGATGCCAGCCCCGTGGCACACGTTGCCTCTGCATCTTTGTACTCTCGGCCTGACATCCTCCTGGCTGTTCCCTGGCAAACTCCCCCTCACCCCTCAAGGCAGGCTCAACGTCTGCAGCCTCTCTGCCTCCCGAAGCCCCAGCCCGCCGTCCAGTGACCCTGACTGTGGGCTGACCCATGGGAAGGAGTGACCACTCTCCATGCCCAGCCGGCCAGCCAGGCGGAGCGGCCAGCCTGGCACAAGGTTCCCAGCAGAGGCTTGCAGCCCTCCCAGCCGGGACCCCTGGGGGAGCGGAGGCGGGTGAGAACCCTGCAGGCCGGAAGCCTCACGCTCTCTGAGGAGGGTCCTCTTCTCCCTGCCCCTCAGGTAGCTCCGCAGAGACCTGCTAGATCAGGCAAACAGGGGGTCGGAGAGAAGCGAGTCCAGAAGGTCAGAGACCAGAGCAGGCCCGTCCATTGCCTCATGTTCTGGACTCAGTTTTACTTGGATATTCAGGTCCCCAGCTGCAGCTGCTCAACAAGACCCAGACTGAGGACAGAGGGTAGAGGAGGGGGAGCAGGGGGGTGGAGGAGGGGTGGAGGATGGGGAGCAGAGGGTGGAGGATGGGGAGCAGGGGGGTGGAGGAGGGGGAGCAGGGGGGTGGAGGAGGGAGAGCAGGGGGAGCAGGAGGGTGGAGGAGGGGGAGCAGGGGGTGGAGGAGGGGGAGCAGGGGGGTGGAGGAGAGGGAGCAGGAGGGTGGAGGAGGGGGAGCAGGGGGGTAGAGAAGGGGGAGCAGGGGATGGAGGAGGGGGAGCAGGGGGTGGAGGAGGGGGAGCAGGGGGAGCAGGAGGGTGGAGGAGGGGGAGCAGGGGGGTGGAGGAGAGGGAGCAGGAGGGTGGAGGAGGGGGAGCAGGGGGGTGGAGGAGGGGGAGCAGAGGGTAGAGGAGGGGGAGCAGGGGGTGGAGGGCAGAGGACAGAGGCTCCTGGCCCACTTACTCTGAGCACATTTGGAACACAGACAGGAGAGACACAGACACGCCAGCGCTGGCACGGACCGGGAGGCGTTCCGGGCTGGACAGAGGGCTTGGGGCGGCCGGGGCCCGGCGGTAGACAAACAGCCTTGCCATCCCAGCGCAGTCTGGGGAGCGGCTGTGCCAGCAGCTAACCTTTGTCAGGCCCTCAGAGCCGGGCGGTGACACAGCCAGAGTCCCTGGGCGCAAAGAGGAGCGAGTTGCCCGTGGAGGATTTACAATAATAAAGCACACCCAGAGTCAGTTTCCTGTTCATCACCTCCACGTGCTGACAATTTTAGACCATCAGCGATAAACTGCAACTCTCCCCAAAGCGGTTGTGTGGCTCTAAGTTTTTATCCCTGCAGATTTAAGCTGTATTTCTGAGATTTAATAATACATATGTGAGCCTCAGGCTAGCCTGTTTTTATTTCTTATTCTTTAAAAACCTTTGTCCTGGACGTGGAGGTTTAATCAGAGCACCCGGTTAGACAGCCCCAGCACATGCTCGGCTCACGTGTCTGTCCCAGACGTAATTTCCCAAACAGTCAGCAAGGTCCGAGCTCACTTTTGACAGGATTGGTGTCCCCGACATTCTCCCGTGCCTGCCCAGTGCCCCGAGAGACCCGGACAGAGTGTGTGAAAGCCTGCGTCATTCCCACCAAGGACTAGACTCGAGTTTGAAAGCAATGGGTTAAAGTGTCTCCATCACTCAGCCGTCTCCTCGGATTTTTGCAGGAAAAAAAAAAGACATGGGAGAATCTTGCCAAATAAAATAAAAACTTAGGCAACACCCGGAAGGGGTCCAGTGGATAAGGCCATGGGGCCCTGTGAATGAGGATGGGGGTCCCCAGTGGCCGCAAAAGCCCCATCTCCCCGTGGTCCAGACTGGATGCCAGCAAGGTCTCTTGTCCTCAAGGAAGGGCTTTCCGTGTGAATGGGGCAGAAAGCTGGCCCTCAAGGCCCAGCGACCAGTAAGTACCCTGTTTCCCCGAAAATAAGACATCCTCCGAAAATAAGACCTACTTACAGGTTTCCTTCTGAGTGAAATATAAGACATCCCCTGAAAATAAGCCCCCCCCCTAGGCTACACATGAGAGTTTTGGTCCACTGATTCTGAAAGAAATGGAGTCACAAGAAATTCACCAGGAAATTCAGGAATTGGATTGTTATGATGATGTTCCAGAACAGGGGTCTTCAAACTACGGCCCGCGGGCCACATGCGGCCCGCAGAGGAGTCTGATCCGGCCCGCCAGGTTTTTTGGGCAGTGAGCGCAGCCGAGGTGTTACAGTAGGAATTAGTAGTTCATATAGTCCGGCCCTCCAGCTCTCTGAGGGACCGTGATCTGGCCCCCACTTTAAAAAGTTTGAGGACCCCTGTTCCAGAAGAAGATGATATGATTGTCACTGAATAAATGAGTAAATTCTTAAAAAAAATAAAATAAAATAAAAACTTAGGATGATTTTTCTGGTGAAGATGTTTTAGTAAAAAACGTTTCAAACATGGAGGTATTGAAGAGCCACCAGAATTGAATTTTCAGAAGATGTAGTCAGTATTGCAATTTCTGGAGTGTATTATAAAATGGGGTTTTTAGGGAATCTCTGACCAACTTGTCCTAATGTTTATGGCCTTTTCTATTTGAATATCTGTTGTTTCATATTCAAGGAGCTTTTGAAATTAAAATTAAAAGTGTTCTTCAATCAACTGTGAGCAATGATGAGCTGGCAAATCTAACTCTCCTGAATTCTGAACATTAATAAGCAAAGAATCATTTTTAAAATTTCTTTAAGAAGAGCAGCGCTGACAAAGTCATGGACAACTTTTCAGAAGTTAAAGTTCCAAAATAGAAACTGTAATGTCAGTGCCTTCCTGTGACCAACCTGTATGTAAGAATAACTTTTTTTCAAAAATGCCTTCAAGCAATTAGAACCTATTAATTAATCCATTACTTTTTCCTGTTTTTTCTCTCTATAACATTTACTTTTCACTTTTTTATTTTTTCACTGGCATGAGTTCATATACAAAGCTCAATAAAAGAAAAGTTTTACTGTTCCTTCTTATCATTCATTATTATTGCTGAAAACAATGTCAGATGAAGGAGAGGGATATTTAAAAATGACCACTCCAGGCATCAAGTATGCCAGGTGCCCCCGATGCCAGCCAGGCACTTGTGCGCTGTTTAATAATAAAAAATCATGATCGCAATAGAGAGTTGCGGTTGAGCACTTCACGTGTGTGCAAAGCTCTGTACTGAGCACTTCCTCCCTCTTAAGTCCTAAGATCTGAAACTTGACCCCAGTTCCCGGCAGGTGCGGGGGAGCAGGTAGGGGGGGTGGGGGGGTCTGCCCCCAGGCTGCCCGGGGGCCCCCTCTGCAGCCGGAAGCGCCAGGTGCGAAGGAAGCACTTGCTGAGCCCCTTTCTGACCCTGAGCCGCGTCACGCGTTAGAGAAGTGCAAGCCGGGCGGCCGCTGGCCTGGCGGCCACGGTCACGAGGCGGATCAGCTGAGCCCGGAAAAGGCCATCAGACCGGCGGCCCTGGGCCGCGTCCAGCCAGGAGCCGGGAGCCGGGAGCCGCGCAGGGTCCGGTGCGGATGCCGCCCTCTCCCTGCGGCCCCGCCTCCCGGGGGCAGGTTCACACCCTGAGACCCCGGCGGTGCCCCCCGCACCCGCCCAGGTGCCCGCACCCGCCCCGGTGCCCGCACCGGCCCCCGGAGCCCGCACCGGCCCCCGGAGCCCGCACCCGCCCCGGTGCCCGCACCCGCCCCGGAGCCCGCACCCGCCCCGGTGCCCGCACCGGCCCCCGGAGCCCGCACCCGCCCCGGACGCCCAGGTGAAACGGCCCCGCCCGGCCCGGCCCTGCCCCCCCACTCACGATGGGCGCCCGCATCCTCTCTCCGCGGCCCTCGGCGCGGGCTGGGTCTGCGTTGTCCGCGGTGGAAGCCTGGGGCGGGGGACAGGGGGTCACGGTGTCAGCCACGGCAGCGGCGCCCCACGATCCCGGGACCGCGCTCCGGAGAGGACACGGTGCAGTGGGTCCCTGACCCTCCGGGGACACCGGCTCCCCCCCCATAGGAGCCCCCGCCCGCCTCCTCCCTGCCCGCTGGGAGGCGACCCCCGATGGGCAGAGGGGTTCACCTGGGAGGCGGGGCGCGGCGGCGGGAGGCGCTGGGAGCAGCAGCTGCTCCCTAACTTGCCGGCCCCGCCGCACCGGCTTCTCCCGCCCCCACGGGACCCGAGAGCCGCCGCCCCAAACCCCCGGCTCCTCACCTTCCTAAGTCCGGGAGGAGCGCCCACCACCTCTCGGACGGACGGACGGACGTGGGAGGCTGCGCGGCCGGGGCCGCGGCGCAGGGCGGGTTTTAAGTCCTCGGTCCCGCCCAGCGTGAGCTCACCCGCCCGGCCCTGCCCTGGCCCCGCCCCTGTCCCTGCCCTGGCCCCGCCCCGGCTAATGGGCGCCGCGCTGGGCTCCGGCCCGGACCGGGACCGCCCGCCCCGCCTCCGGGCACCGGCCGCCCCACCTCTGGGACTGGCCGCTCCGGGCGCCTCTGGGCACCTGCCGCCCGGCCCCGCCTGCCCCGCCCGCTGGCTCCTCCGCCCGGAGGCGCCCACTGAGCCGCCTCCCCGCCTGTCCGCGCCCCTCTGCGCTCTGCGGGACCCGCTCTGCGCTCTGCGGGAGTCCGCGGTCAGGACAGAGTTGTTGTACATTCGATCCCCGTATACACATCACATGGATCTGAGCAACTTATCTCCTCCGCTAGAGCAGCTTATAGTTTAAACCTTTATTGAATTTTAAAGCATCGATCAGCCCGATCAGACCGGCAAACCTCAGAGGGAAGGTAGCGGAGGGTGGGGGTAAGGGAGAGAGATCAACCAAAGGACTTGTGTGCATGCATATAAGCCTAACCAACCGACACAGACACCAGGGGGGTGAGGGCATGAGTGGGGGGGATAATAGGGGAATAAGGACACATATGTAATACCTTAAACAATAAATTTTTTAGAAAGGTATTAGAAGACAAGGGTCTAGCAGAGAGAACATACTTTTAACTATTGGGTCTTAAGTCACCAGATACCCTGGCACACAGTAGCATCCCATGAATGAATGAACGAATGAACGAATGAATGAATTGAAGGACCAAACAGAAGTCCTTTCTCACAATGGGCTGACTCCACACGAATAGAACCAGCTCCTGTCCATCTCCAAGTGACCACATCACCCCCATCCCAGCCTGGGAACCAGGATGCCTGGGCCAAACCCGGCCCTGCCACTTGCCAGCTCTAGGACCCAGCACCCTCCCCTCTGAGCCTCAGCTGTTCACCTGTAACACGGAGCGATGATCCTGTAAGATAATAACAACGTGTAAGATAATACACAAACCTGCATTCCCCGAGGGAGGGCAACTGATGGAATGATGCTTATAAAGTGCCAGGCATGTGGCAAATCATGTTATTAACATGAGATGAGGCATATGCTCATCAGCTTTACATGTTATTCACCAGCTGCTGGGCAGGGAGAGTCACAGGCTAGTAAACACCAGGGCTTTCTGTGCGTTACCACTCCACCAGCCAAGTGCTGTGCGTGGAGGGAGGGAGCGGCTGTGAGGCGGTCCAGACCAGTTTGCAGAGGTTCGGTTGGGAGGAAAGCAGACTGCTTTCTGCCTCTCCTTACTCTCTGCCTCCAGAATTGCTCAAACGTCACATCCTTACCCCACCCCCACCCCGGCTTTCTTTTCTTTTCCTGTCCCTTTCCTGTGCCAAGAAAAACAAAAACGAAAAACATCGGAGGGGCAGGGACGCCAGGGTTCTAGATTGTTCCTTCCAAGCAGCTCTCCAAAGAAAAGCTCGGTAGGGAAGGCCCCGGCGATGCTGGCACCGCCAGCAGGACCATCCTCCACCCCACCCCGCACGGTGGGCACCGAACAGGTGGCCGGCCACGCCAGCTCCAGCTGGCACCTGCCTCCGGGCTTCTCGGCACCAGAGCTATGGGCCCTGCGGAGAGGCACCTGCTACTTCTGAGTTATTCGCAATCTCTCCCCCTTGTCTGCCTCCTGGGGAGGAGGGAGGCCCCTGCAAGATGGTTTTGCCGAGTCTCCGAGGAAGGACTCGCTGAGAAGTGGGAGGAAATGGCACAAGGCTGATACCGTGCGGGGATTTTTTTTTTCCACTTGTGAGCATTTAATGAACTTCCATGTGGCTTCAAGCTACCTCCTCCCCCCCCCCACCCCCCCCCGCATCCCAACACCCTGTCTTCTCAGTCTTCTGCTGACGAACTTGGCCTTCACCACCGACAGGAGCAGCTACCGTCTCGTCTCTGGCGGCATTTACCTGTCTGCTCGCTGCCCGTGGCGCACAGGGGGGCAGGGGGAGAAGTCTGGGTCCCTTTAAGTGGCCACGCCTCACCCCAACTCCCCCAAAGGAGCCTGGGCGTGTTGGTCAAAGCTGATCGTGGGATGATGCAAGTCACCAGCATCACCTTGGCCCCCGGGTGCTTGCCGACGTGGCCAGGGCCGTGGCTCTCGTGGCCCCGAAGTTTCCGGGTCTTCCTCTGTCTGGTTGGCATGCCCATGGCCGAGATGCCCCCTGTGGGGATTCTTTTTTTTTTTAATATATTTTATTGATTTTTTTACAGAGAGGAAGGGAGAGAGATAGAGAGCTAGAAAAGTCGATGAGAGAGAAACATCGACCAACTGCCTATTGCACACCCCCTACCGGGGATGTGCCCGCAACCAATGTACATGCCCCTGACCGGAATCGAACCCGGGACCTTTCAGTCCGCAGACCGACGCTCTATCCACTGAGCCAAACTGTGGGGATTCTGAGCAGGCAGGTGGGCGTGGAAGCGAGGCCAGGGCTGAGGAAAGGGGGTGGGGTGAGGGGCAGGCACAAAAGGAACAGAAGCAGGGGCTCGTTTGGTGATAACGTGAGGGTCTGTTGCTAACAGCAGCCCTCACAACGGGAGCTCCTTGGGAACGTGCTCCATCAGCCGCCTGTGTGGCTCTGGACACCCACACAGGCCACTCTGCACGGCCAGAGAATACACGATTCTGACAGTTTGCTTGGAACAGAAAAATCGGGTTTTTCTGAACAAAAAAAGATGAAATATAACTTCCTCCCGAAACCCCCAAGTCCTACTGGAGCGATGAATCCCTGAGACCCTGAAGAGCTTCCCTCATTGTGTGCAGCCTACCCAGCTCTCCTGGCCCTTAAAGGAACACCCCAGAATGTCCAGGCTCTCATTCTCGCGGTAAACGGCCAGTCCGGGGAACTGCGGGCTGTCATGGACACTCGTTTTTGTCTGTCCAGCAGCCTCTCATTCGGTGACAATGGGTTCTGGTGAGGCTGCCTCTCACAGTACCCATCACCCCGGCTAGAGAGCATGTGACCTCGGTCTGGCTGGCTATTGTGCCCCAGCCCCAGAGTAGGGATTGGCTCTGGAAGGAGCATATGCCCCGAGCCAGACCGATCAGCAGCTTTCTGTAGGATGGAGCTATACACACACACACACACACACACACACACACACACACGCATCTTTAAATAGGCAGTGGATCAAAAAATAGTCTCTTTCCTCCAGGGATATAAAAGGGGGGTGATGTAAGCGGGAACCATTCGTGCCTGCCCTCCCCAGCAGCCGAAGGAAACCCTTCTGTGAGGGCAGATAATCTGGCCACTGCGGAGAAATATCCTGTGGGCATGTGAATTCTTCCAGGGCCCCATGTCAGCTTTCCTCCTTAGACAGTCCATTTTCCCAGTGACCATGCCTTTTTTATGTTTATTAGGGTTTTCTTATTACTTTACTATTTAAAAACATTTTAATTACAGTTGACATACAGAATTGTATTATTTTCAGGTGTACAAGTGATTAGACATTTATATGAGTTACGAAGTGATCTTGTTAGATCTATTGAACCCTGATAGAGTAGTACTCATGACACCAGACATAGTTATTACAGTATTACTCACTATATTCCCCGTGCTGAACTTTACACCCCAGTCTACCATTCCGTTGTTAAGAATCTAATGAAGTTGGATTGATCTTTGGCAAACTGAGATATGCTAATTAAAGGCAAGAATGTCAGTGTGCCCAAAGCAAGCCAGTTGGCTGGGCTCCTCCTCACCCATACATGGCCCCTTCCCCCACTTGGCCCTTCCTTCTCCCAGCTCATAGGGAGGCAAGCACCACACTGATGGGAAGGCCCAAGTTTCCACCATCTTCTTCAAATTGTACTGACTTGTGGGTTTGCCCCTTCCCTACTGTGATGAGCTCAGGGTAGCTCCTAGCCTGCCGCCTGACATATGACCATCACTAGGGGCGGGCGGATGGATGGATGAATGGATGGATGGATGGATGGATGGATGGAGGCTACTGACCCAACCCAGAGTTTCCATCTGGGGAAACCTTTTTACTGCAGGGCTAAGAGCATATCTACTTAGTCAAGATATGAGAGGGCCGATGCAGCCTTCCACTGCTTCCACGGGGGCCGATGAAAGGGAAGCTTTCAGTAGAACTTGACCTCACGCCTCCCCACAGAGGAACCATTTAACCAGATGGGTCCAGATGGGACAACCACATGAAAGTGCCTCAAACTCAAGGGCCGCCATCAGTCCATGTTACTATAAATAAAACTGGCATTGTGTTATAGGCACCACCACCACCAGCACAGCCTTCTGCAGCACAATGCCAGGAAGATACTGTTTTGTAGGACAGAGAAAGCTGACTCACTCAAACCACATTATCACTACATTTGACACCAAGTTACTCATCCTCTTAGATATCCTATCCACTCTGCCAAGCCCAAACCTGTTTCGCAGATCTTCCCACATTAAAGAGAAAAAACAGAGACAACATGAGGCTGTGATCTTTATTCCATTAAATGACCTTACAGGAACAGAAACATGCTTTTAATATACTAATAGCATCTTCTCATCCTATTGCACTTTTTAAAAATATTGTAAATTTTAAAGCCATCTTTAAAGGGTATAAGATTTCAACAAATCATTTAAAAGAAATATGAGAAGAAAAACTGTGTATGTTCAAGATTAACATCCGCTCCTTTAAGGCTTGAGTCTATGACAGCATTTTTTCATCTAAATTGGAAAGTTTTGGGAGTCAAAGTCAACCTTCCTTGTTCACAAGAACACCACATTAAATTTGTTCAGGCACATGAAGTTCTTCCCAAGTAATAAATATTTTTTATCTTTCTACTCCTAGATTTTGAACAGTTCCTGATATGGGTTACTTTTGTTGCTAATTTTCAAAGTTATGGTTATCTCCTGTCTTTTTGTTCATTACTTTTATTTATGGTTTAAGGTTTTCTGTGTATGAGTTAGGGGTTCAAGTCATAGTACTGAATTTTGCTATTTAAAGGAAATACAACTTTTACCCTGGCCAGGTGGTTCAGTTAGACTCACGAGCGTCTCCCGTACACCGAAACATTGCTGGTTCGATCCCTGATCAGGGTACATACAGGAGGCAACCAATCGATGTTTCTCTAAAAATCAATAGAAACATATTCTTGGGTAAGGATTTTTAAAAAGTGGATAGAACGTTGGCCTGCGGACCAGAGTCCCAGGTTCGATTCCGGTCAAGGGCACATGCCTGGGTTGCAAGCTCAGTCCAACGTGCAGGAGGCAGCCAATCAATGATTCCCTCTCGACATTGATGTTTCTCTCTCTTCCTTTCCTTTCCTCTCTGAAATAAAAATATATTTTTTAAAACACACAACTTTCAAGTTTTTTTTAACCCTAATTATACCCGCTACAAAATAGGACACTTGTACATTCGTCTTTCAGAGAAGGCACTGCGACATCCTAATTTTGAGAAACGTTTAGGAGCGTAGCTAATCCTCCCAAGTACAGGCGCCCTTCCTGTGCTGAGCACCGTCACTCCCCGGGACTGCATCGGGCAGACCGCCTCCGCTGACCCGCAAGGAAAAGCCACCCACCCGCCGCCAGGCCACCGCCTGCGCCTGCCCGCCATGCAGTGGTCTCACTGCTCTCGGAGGCACTTGCAATACTGTAAACAAGAGTGATTCTGGGGCACAGACCACACCAACTGAGGCAAGCCCTGGGTAGAAAGCTGGGAACTTGAACTTTTTTTTTTTTTTTTTAAATATATATATTTTATTGATTTTGTACAGAGAGGAAGGGAGAGAGATAGAGAGCTAGAAACATCAATGAGAGAGAGTCATCGACCAGCTGCCTCTTGCACACCCCCTACTGGGGATATGCCCGCAACCAAGGTACGTGCCCTTGACCGGAATCGAACCCAGGACCTTTCAGTCCCCAAGCCGACGCTCTATCCATTGAGCCAAACCGGTCTTGGCGGAACTTGAACTTTTTAAACAAGAGTTCCAGGTAAGTCTTATGTACTCCAACATAGGTAAGAACCAATACTCCAGACATAGCTACAGTCTGATTTAACAAGAAAAACTATCCCATTGCAAACGGTCTTTTACAATGGGGACCTTAAAGTCACTTTAAAAAAACTTAAACAGTTTGTACTTTCATAACTGAAGCTTGTCTTCATTATGCCCTATCCTTTAACTAAAATTTTGCTGGATCTAAATATAAGCCAGAATAATATAGCCCATGTTGGCTACTTCAGTAATAGCTATCCTACATTACCCTAAATTAAATTTCAATAGTTCTATGGTGTGTAAAAAAAAAAAAAAAAAAAAGGCTCCATGAAGCCGAGACAGGGTGACTCAATTGGCTGGAGTGTCGTCTAGCGCACAAAAAAGGTTTCAGGTTCAATTCCCCGGTCGGGCCCCATATGGGGGTTAGGGGGGTGTAACAGATCAATGTTTCTCTCGCTCTCTCCCCACCTTCTCTCTCTCTCTCAAAAAGCCAATAAACATATACTCAGGTGAGGATTAAAAAGAAAAAAGTTCCATGACAACTTCCATATAAACTATTTAAAGAAAAACCTCTAGGAAAAATATAAAACCTTTTCACATCAATTTACTCAGCTTCTCTATAATTCGTACATGCATACCCTCTCTGAGACACCATTTTTATAACCACAAGAATGGGGTACGATGAAGAAACACAATGCCAGCACAAAGCAGTTGGTTTGCCTAAAGCATTTAACTTTATGTAAGAGAAAAAAGAAAATAACAGGTAAAGCAAAACCAATATTCC
The DNA here is from genome assembly GCF_964339955.1 of Pipistrellus hanaki. NCBI lineage: Eukaryota > Metazoa > Chordata > Mammalia > Chiroptera > Vespertilionidae > Pipistrellus > Pipistrellus hanaki. Next base: position 78,043,406 of record NC_140511.1, read on the forward strand.
CAGGCGATTGTACCAGTGTTATTACATAGCCCTCCGTGGAACAGGCTTCTCAGGACACTGCTAGCAAGGAATGAGTCTGAAGAAGTGTCATTATCACACAGAACAACACGACAGTCTGCCCTGTTTGTCCACAAACCAATCTAGAAAGCCTTCTCCATGAACGAATCAAAACTTTTATTCTATTATTTTTACTCTAAGTTTACTGGAAGTATTAAAAAACAACAAAAAACATTAACATTTAACTTCTCCCGAAATGAGTTCTTTTAAGAGAAAAACTGAACACCTCCTTGTCTGTTACAGGGGGGCCCCCAGACAGTCAGGAATGTGAACAGCAACGCTGTGTGAAAGGCCGCCGGGGGGGGGGGCGAGGGGGGGGGGGGGCAACGAACACTAAGCAAGCAACCTGACTCCGGATGTCCCTGACCCGCAAACTCAAGGCTGAGGGAGTTACGAGGTTCTTTTCAACCTGGTTATCAATCTCCCCAAGACTATTCAGGCCAGCGATGAGAATGCATCTTTTATCGGAAAAGGTGCTATAAAGTCATCAGTTCACCATTAAGAGGCCAAAGAAACTCTTAAGAATCCTCACTGAGAAAACTTCATAAGCACTTTTCAGAGGCAGAGCATGTCAACTAATAAAGACCCAAAAAACAAGGTTTCCCTCTTGGTAGTTATTCCTTCTTTAAGATCAAATCAAAAATGGTGAATTTAAACTGAAAATCAATCCTAAGATTTCATTAAATCATACATTATTGTGTTTATTTTTAAAAATCTAATACTTTAGAATTAAAATAAGTTTTAGACACGTCTTCCTTTTCTCACCACTAAAAGGAGTAGGACCAATCTGGACAATTATTCTGAAATCTATAAATACGCTTATAAAATGCAGTGAGGCTTTCTTTTCTTTTTTTTTTTTAGCAAAAAGTAAAACATGTAAATAGTAGGTTTATTAAACCCAATATCAGGAATTTAGTTCTAGCGAAACATCACCCATCACATTGATGTTTCAATCTGAACTATAGTGATTCCGTAGGTTTGTTTTAAGTTAGTATCTGTAAGGCCTTTCGCTGAGGAGGAGCCTGCAGGAAGATGAGGCCCCATGAAAATGCACTAACTTTTCAAAGCTAAGCTTTCAATTAAACATTCAAGACTAAGCATCACTGATAAGCAAGGAAACAGTTTTTAGAACAATCTGGAATTTTTCTAAATCTAACAGCAAGTAAATAAAATAGCAAAAACTTCAGGGCAAGATGGTATGTAAATATGAAAAAATATATAAAATGCTTGGAATTCAGGCCTTATAAAAATACTTAAATGGTTAAGTGTTAGTCAAAAAAATCTTTAATAGATTATATGCCAGAAGAAACTTTGTTTTTCCACCTTCCACTCATACTTCATACATAAAGAATTTTCTCAGATTTTTCCTAAGCCTTCCCTACCACATTCCCACAAAAATTAAATTATCTTAAGAATTAAGGCTCACATACCTGAATGTTTATATAAATATTTGCAGGCAAATTTTAGGCTTAAAATCCATAATAATTCACCATTATAAACCAAAGAAAAAGGCAACTACAGATAAAAAATTTTATCACACAATCAAGGTATATAAAGAATTATTATTAGATACTTCTGGGTATGGTCCATATTTGTATGGAGCTTTGGTCCTTACTAAGCCAACGCTATTTTAAAGCTACCAGACAAGTCAAGTTAGATAAAGAATTCTAAATAAAACGGACTAAATAAAACGGACAGTTTCAGCTCCATTATTAAAAGTATTAAACAGTGCATAGGAGATAAGGCCTGGTTTACTGCTAAGCCATGTGCAATAGGACATCACTTAAAGGCCATGTTTGGTACAGTGTTTCCTCTAATTAATAATAAAGTTTTGTTCTTATGCGGAACTTTCAAAAACAAAACCTCTCAAATGACAACTGTGTGAGGGTAGTGTATAATACATATACCAATATAATAAAGCCCTAATATGCATATTGACTGAACGGCAGAACGACCGGTTGCTATGATGCACACTGAACACCAGGGGGCAGACACTCCACGCAGAAGCTGCCCTGGTGGTCAGTGTGCTCCCAATGGGGGAGCACCTCTTAGCCAGAAGCCCGGCTCGCAGCTGGCGAGCACAGCGTCGGTGGCGGGAGCCTCTCCCCTGCAGGTGGAGCGTTAAGGAGTCCCGGATTGCGAGAGAGCACAGGCCAGGCTGAGGGACACCCCCAGAGCACAAATCTGATGCCCCGGGCCTCTAGTACCAACATAAACCTGCCAACAGTGAATCTGGCCAAGGCACAAGTTCAAGTGACTTATCAGAGGTCACATGGTTCATTTAAACTCTAGCTTTTTTCTTAAATTATCAAGTTCATTCCTTTTATTATGAGCCTCTGGCTTTCCAAGACATGTTTGCTCTTTTCTAGAAAGAAGGTACAGGAATAAAGGCAAAAGGAACCACACTGACAGCCTGTCAGGGAAAAGACTTACATTTCAGTGAACGGTAAACATGATGGTTTTCCACACTGTGTGGCAGACAGGATCCTCTAACATTGTAAGATTTTATGTAATGGCATCATTTCAGCCTTTAGTTCTAAAGCTTTTGCCAGTTTTGTAAACTTTTTTAAAAAGGAACCCTTCTCAATAGAATAGGTATAGAAGAACTGACAGGTTTCGCCCCAAACAGAATCTTTCCCGAGGCTTCCTCAGTCCCTCCTCCCTATCATGCCTGCAAACGCACGAATTCCATTTTAAAAGGCACTAAGTGGCGCATAAAGGACTTAAAACTGCATTTCCATATCCTCCTTTAGCTTTCCCCCATAAAGTGCACAAAGCAGAGAGTAATAAGAGAACAGACACAAGCTTGGGTCTAGATCGTCAGAAGGAAAAGAAACGCTTCCAACAGAAATGGAAGTGCGTTGAAGAGTTTGAAACCACAGGAAAGGTCTGTCCGTTCATTTATTGGTGCCACGTTCAGCTCTTCCCGGGTGGTCCCACATCTCCATTCCTCTGGGCCTGTTCCTGTGGCTACAGCGGAAACGCAGAAATCAGAAGGGGCTGTTGGGTTCCTGTTGGGTCCTCTTGCCAGGATGCTATTGCGCTTTTTTATCCACTGAGTGTCTCCCAACCACGGCATCCCTCACAGCAGCCTGGGTGGAATTGCCAATGTGAGAAGAAGCCTGCAGGAGTCCATGAGGCAACATGTGAGTTAACAACATACAGCCCAGCATCCAGGGAATACGTCCTTGGAGATCAACTTTCAAAAACGTCTGTCTACATCATCAGTACGTTACAGAAAACGGGAAGGAAAATGTGGGAGCCTGAGACAGCTGCTGCTCCCAGGAGTTAGCTGACCCTTTGCTTTGTTACCGTTATTAGAGGCTTACCAAGTGTCTATTCCTTTAGTAGAAAAAATATTTTCACTCAGAAAGCTCGAGTTTGGGATTGGCATTGTAAAAATAATTTGTTTCCCTTCACAAGCCTCTAACTTAACTGATCTGTTCAAGCAACTCAGAAAAAGATCCTCAGTCTCGAGGATCTATAAACCTGGAGATCATGTCAATGTCAAAAGCCACTGGCTTTTTGGAAGATTTTAAGGGGGAATAATGCCACCCATTAGTAAGATTCAAAACAAAACAAAAATGTTTTTGTTGAGTTCAGGTTTTTCAAAGCTCTTGATTTTTAATAAAGCAAATTAATCTTGGATGAGGGAAAGAATCACACAGGAATTGTGTCTGACGAGCATAGAGTTAAAAGTTTCCCGAAAGGAACACAATTATGTCTAAGTTGAAAAATGTTTTGCCCTGAAGGGTAATCATTAGGCATGAAAACAAAATTAAACAATAATATTCTAAAAAAGGATAATAAACAAAATGCTCATCAGAAAAAAAATAGTCAAGGAAACGTTCTCATGCCTTCTTTCCCCAGGAAGCTTTCCAAATGGAGATACTTTACAGCAGAAACGCAGTATCTGTCCATTGTCAGCCCCCCCGCCCAGCGGCAGCACTTACCTGCTCCAGCACATACGCTGCTCCAGAATCGATGGCTCCGCCCAGCTCGCGGTACTGCCCCGAGTACCTGATGTACCCCCAGGTGAGCAGCGCGATTAACAGCAGGCCAACAATGCAGTTGAACAGCTGGGCCACCACCTCCAGGCCAATGAAGCCGGTGAGGCCCGACGCGATGTACAGAGCCACGATGCCCGTGAAGAGCACGGCGGGGGTCCGGAAGGTGCTGAAGATGTTCTTGCTGCCGTTGTGCTTGCAGAAGTTCTCGTACAGTTCCTTGATTTCCCCCTCCAGCTCCTGCTGGTAGCGAAGGCTGAACTCCTTCCCGCCCATCTTCTTCGTCTTCTTAAAGTGGTCCAGAGCGAGCTGTCTGAATTCACAGTGCTTCTCCTCTAGAATGTCTGGGGACAAATAAGGTTTCTCTCCCCCGCACACCTAAAAAATAAAGAGGCAATGTGGTGAAGACCCCTTTAAAACAGGTGACAAGTAAAATGTATAAAGTGAAAACGCTGAAAAGCTTCCAATATTTTGGTGTGAGAGATTAACTTTCCACGCTGACCCAGAGCAACAGCTCAGCTGGCCGCCCCGAAGGACACTGCGGCTCAGGCCACGCTGCCCGGTGAGAGCAGTGACCACGCAGCCGTGGCTGGAAGCTGGCAGCGGGCCCTCACCTCCAGGTGGCCTGAGAGCAGCTGCGTTGCCTCAGTGTCTTAAGACAGTCAAAGGGTCAAGCTGGACTTTTAAAGTCAGCTACCATGTCCAGGTTATAGATATTTCAGAGTAAGACGTTCGCCCCACATACCTCCTCCATGTTGTTGTAATAAATGTCCTTGGCAGAGGCTGCAGCTGCTAAATTGTTGGCTTCCGCAGTGGCCTTTTAAGAAAGGAAAACACCAGCTGTAAGTCCTTCCTCTTTAAACATTCTTCTACAAATAACCATGTAAAATTTTCCTCACACCTAAGTCACTGTTCTTTCTTATGCTTCTGCTATTTTTTAAATTTCCAAATAGCCCAGTTTATTAAATAAAATACAACATCTTTTCTGCCAAAAATGTTTCCATACCAAAGAATCTTTATCACAAATTAAACCTCTCAAAAATCATGTCCTTTGCTTCGATTTTTACTTACTGATTTTAGAGAAAGGAAGAGAGTGAAAAACATCAATGTGCTGTTCCACTTATATACGAATTCACTGGTTGATTCTTGTATGTGCCCTGATGGGAGATCGAACCCAAAACCTTGGTGTATCAGGATGATGCTCTAACTGAGCTACCTAGCCAGGGCCCTTTGCTTTAATTTTAAATGTTAAAAAACAGATGTAAGTCAAAAAAGAAGGAAACAGCCCAGCCAGCGTGGCTCAGTGGTTGAGCGTTGACCTATGAACCTGGAGGACATGGTTTGATTCCTAGTCAGGGCATATGCCCAGGTTACTGGCTCAATCCCTGGGAGGGGGAGGGGGAGAGAATGCATGCAGAAGGTGGCCAATTCATGATTCTCTCTCATCATCGACGTTTCTCTCTCTCCCGACCTTCCTTTTAGAAATCGATAAAAATATATTTATTTTTTAAAAGAAAGAAACAAATTATCTTTATAATGTCAATCCCAAACTCTAGCTTCCTAAAGTGAAAATATTTTTTCTACCAAAAGGAGTAAGCATTTGGCAATAAATGGCCTTATGTTCAGTACATGAAAGACAGAATCATGTTTTAACAAAACGACACTTTGAAAATACCAAAATGTTGAAAACAAAACTCATTGGAAATTAAATGTAGACTCATCAGTAAGCAGACACATTAGGGCATGTTCTAGGAAAGCAGACAGCAGATAAGAGAAAAATGGGCCGAAACCGGTTCGGCTCAGTGGTAGAGCGTCGGTCTGCGGACTGAAGGGTCCCGGGTTCGATTCCGGTCAGGGGCATGTACATTGGTTGCGGGCACATCCCCAGTAGGGGGTGTGCAAGAGACAGTTGGTCGATATTTCTCTCTCATCGACGTTTCTAGCTCTCTGTCTCTCTCCCTTCCTCTCTGTAAAAATCAATAAAATATTTTTTTTTTTTTAAAAGAGAAAAATGGCCTGTCCACACGGCTGGGGAATCTCCCTGGGATGATAAGACAGCGGTTTCACACTATGTTTGCTGGGAAGACCAGGCCCAGTGAGAGGCCGTGCTATTCAAGCTGAACCACCACGAACACAGATAAGAAAGCCAGAGGGCAACCATACTGCTGAAATGTGCTGGAAATTAAGAGCTCAGCATAATGGGAAAGGAGAGCAACAGCACTGTCTTCTTAAAGGACTGCTTCCTGGATCCAGATAAACGCACGAAATCGAAGCTATCACTTGGGCTGTCCAATCACTGCGTACCTGGAGCATGGATTTGGGGTGAGGCAGATCTTCTCCTTGGTAAATTTTAATATATGCCTGAAAATATAAACATAAAAATAATTACCAAAAATGTTATTCTGTCATAACTAATCATACTTGAAATTGTAGAAACAGTAACCAAACAACTGAATTTTCCTAAAGACCTAGATCAACACCCAGGAATTAGCAAAAACACATCACACCTTGTGCACGTTAGCATTTTTAGTTCACGAGCCTACCAAGGCTAAGTTTCCCGCCAGACTCCCCATGCACACTGGCCTCACCACTACCTGTGGGCAGAGTGACCATCCGCCTTGAGGTAGCCATGTCACATCTAGGTGCCGTCTCCTACTCACAGCAACTTCCTAACCACCTCCTGTCCACACCATCTTCCTGGAGGAACCATCTTCCTTTAGCCAGTCATCACTCCGCTAAGAGAGTGCAAAGAATATCCATTTGGTTCTTAGACCGATACTGCCACCCAGTGGCCCATTCCTGGAAGGACACTGAAGTCTGAAAACGCCTCTCATCATTTCCCCCATGACTCTTCCCTAAGCTTTAAAATGCTGAAATTCAAGTTAGCTTAAACCTAGACCAGTTTTACCAAAAGCCAAACATTTTAATAATTAAAACCCACAATTACCTTAAAATACTCCAACAGCCCCCGACAGGTGACTTTTGAGCCATTGATCTCCTTTTCCATTAAGTTCGCTGGGTTTAGTATATACGGTATCAGTATCTGTAACTGCTCTTTGAATTCACTGGCGATATCTGTTCACAGGACCATGAAGAAGGAAACCATAAGCCAAATAGACTTCAGCCAAGGTAAGCACAAACACAGTCTTCAGGGCTAATCATTTAACGCAGGGGTCCTCAAACTTTTTAAAGTGGAGGCCAGATCACGGTCCCTCAGAGAGCTGGAGGGCCGGACTATATGAACTACTAATTCCTACTGTAACACCTCGGCTGCGCTCACTGCCCAAAAAACCTGGCGGGCCAGATCAGACTCCTCTGCGGGCCGCATGTGGCCCGAGGGCCGTAGTTTGAAGACCCCTGATAACGTGAGCTAGCCCTAGTGGAGGGCCGGGCCCCAGGGCAGGTGTCTGACATTTCCGGGTCTGACAACAGCAGTCGGTTCTTATGTGCCTCGCTTGCCTTCTGCAGTATTAAGTCTTCCCTAGTCGAGGAGAGAATATGCAGAACATCTTGCCCTGGTTTTCATTCAGGGAGGTTCAGGTCTACTCCCTAGCCCAGTGGTCGGCAAACAGAGCCAAACATCAACAGGACAATGACTGAAATTTCTTTTGAGAGCCAAAATTTTTAAACTTAATCTATATAGATAGGTACATTGTTATTAACTTAATTAGGGTTCTCCTAAGCTGACCTTTGCTAAAACTCAAAGGGCCAAAGAGCCACAGTTTGCCAACCACTGCCCTAGCCTTTCAAGAAATTTCAATTTTTTAAATCCTCACCAGAGGATATTTTTCCTTTTAGAGAGAGTGAAAGTGTGGGAAGAGGGGGAGAGAGAGAGAAACATTGATGTGAGAGAGACACAGACTGGTTGCCTCCCACATGCACCCTGACTAGAGCCTGGGATCAAGTCTGCAACGTTGGTACATGCCCTTGACTAGAAAACAAACCCAAGACTCTTTGCCTGAGGGCCAATGTTCTAACCACTGAGCAACTGACCAGGGCAAGAAATTTCATTTTTTTAAGGCGAGGGTAACACCAGATTCTTAATTGACATTTTCTGGTCACTATTTAATTCCAAAGATCAAATCACACGTTTAAAATAACATCATTTGTAACACACCTTTCAATTTCCCATCAAACTCAGGGCTTGTGGCCACCTGGAGTCCTGGATGCGGCAGAAGAAAACAGGAGACGCTCGAGAAACACGAGTGGATGTGGTTTCGGACATTCTGAATTTCTTCATGCTGGTGTTCTTTCACCTGCCAACGAAGACGCACAGTTTACAAGACCATGTGTTTCTCCTCACAGGACAAAGGAAAGAAGAGTTCTCAGCTCTGATGGGTCCTAGTGGCCTATATTTTTTCCAATAAGAAAACGCAGAACCCTAAGAAGCAATAAATGCACATACTTAATTAACCACAGCGTGACTCCTATAGCTACCAAAGAATAGGTAGTAAAGAGTTTCTTTAAAAAAAGAGTATTACACGATACTTAGGGAGAATAACAGGTTTGTGGGCATGAAGGAGGATCTAACCAGATAGTACTGAATATCTGGTTAGATCCTCCGTGTTTTAATTCTGGAGAAAAGGCTAACTACGCCTTTTATATTCATCTTAAAACAAATAAGAATTGCCCAGACGGTGTGGCTCAGTGGTTGAGCATCCACCTATGGAGGTCACGATATGATTCCCACTCAGGGCACATGCCCGGGTTGTGGGTTTGATCCCTAGTGTGGGGCATACAGGAGGCAGCTTATCAATGATTCTCCCTCATCATTGATGTTTCTATTTCTCTCTCCTCCATTCCTCTTAGATCAATAAAAATATCAATATATATTTTTAAAAAACAACAATACATAAGAGTTTTGAATAAGAAAAACAGACTGAAGTTCTGAATGCAGACACTTGTAGAGCCTGACCTAAAGTGTGGAATGGAATTACAATCAAAGCTGGGCTTTGGCCCAGAGTTCTTTTGCCCACAGTCCCTGTACATGTGTACCCAGGTACTTTCATCGAAAACATGCATAACATTAGTGTGTGTTAACATGCATAAGTATTTAACAAACTTAACGTAATTTTCTGTAACCTGCTTGAAATATAATAGCTAAGGCAAATGAGAAAGTTACTACTGGTTTTCGGTAATTCCTGTATTATATTTCTACTTACCTGTAGACGCTTATCCAAAAATGACATTCCTCCCTGTAGTCCATAGCTGTATTCGTAAGGGAAACTCCAGTCTCGAACCAAAAACATCAGTGTCTATTTAGGAAAAGAGCAGTGCACATTAAAATGTTGCATAAATACATTTTCAAAAATAACAATTTAAGTACTCCTTTGCACAATGCCGGCTTCTTCAACGGAGACAAGAAAACGTGCTGAAGGACTGATCTATTCTGGGATGTCTTTGAAACCTTATAAACATGAATGCCAAAGGCAAGGATGGGGAGTGTAATAAAGGCCAAGAGAGAAAACAATATGCCACTAGCTAGTCATACATCAGATCTACTTTCCCCATTAGAAAGGAAAGGAAAGCTAAATAATACTTAAAACTCCTCTAATCTTACTCAGGTTACTATGCATTCCCATCCTCATGACATAAATAGCTAAAACAACGGTCAGTAAACTTATTCTGTAAATGCCAGAGTAAATATTTTAGGCCACTGGAGCACAAGGCAGCCATGGACAATACAAATAAGTATGGCTGTGTTCTAGATAAAACCTTACCCACAGACACTGACATCTAAATTTCAGATAATTTACACATCATGGAATAGTATACCTCTTATGATTTCTTTCAACCATTTAAAAACGTAAAAACCATTCCTAACTCATAGGTCACATAAAATAGGCAGCTGGCCAGAACTTGCCTGTGAGCTATAGTCTGCTGATCTCTGAACTAAAATAAAGATTTGAATGACATTTATAGTGAACATTCTACCTGGAAGGGTTTTTGGAAAATTTCATCCATTGCCAGACGACCATATTCTGTGAAGAGCTTTAAAAAAAAAAAAAAAGAAGAAGAAGAGTTATGGTTTGTAAGGCAAAATTACTTACAGTATTTCTGTGTAAAATAAAATAGGCAGCTGGCCAGAACTTGCCATGTTTTTTGAGGGGGGGGGGGTCCCTCAGAGCTCAGGAGATGCAGGCGTGTGGGGATGAAGTGGGGGGGTGGGGGGGTAGTACAGGCACCCCGGGAGAGAGGGTGCCGTCTGTGCTATTCTTCATCATGACTTCCTGGTTTAAAACGCTCAACCACTGAGCCAGGCCGGCAGGCTCAAATACAATGTTTACAGAACAGCTCTCAACCACTGAGTCATGGCACTGGCGTAGAACCACTGATGGTAAAGCATGAGTAATTCCTAATAGTAATATTAAAGGCCCAAGTTTAGGAATTATTTTTTTAATTTTGTTTTTAGAGAAATATTATATTGCTGTTTCTTGATCCTGCCAAGCACACTCCACCTCACAATCTTTCTTCTTGCTGTCCCCTCTCCTACACCACTTTCCCCAGATATGTCTACAGAACTTACTGGCCACTTACTTTAGTTCCCTGCTCAACTCATTAAGGCCTCCCCTGACCACTTCACGATAGATATAGAGTGTGGGATTATTATGAACAAAAACCTTCCTCCATATTTCAATGTTTTGCTAGAACTATTGAAGTAAAATTTTTCTGTCTTAAAACTTTTAAAAGATATATATGATGTTTAAATGAGGAATATATACCTGTAGTTGTTGAAGATCATCTTCCTGAATGTTCTGAGACAAGTTATAAATCTAGAAAACAAACACCCAAATTGATACTACTTTAGCTAATTTCAAACAAGCTCAAATAAAGCCTAACGCACTGCTTTGTACATTTAAAAGTCTGCATATAGCCGAAACCGGTTTGGCTCAATGGATAGAGCGTCGGCTTGGGGACTGAAGGGACCCGGGTTCGATTCCGGTCAAGGGCATATACCTTGGTTGCAGGCATATCCCCAGTAGGGGGTGTGCAAGAGGCAGCTGATCGATGACTCTCTCTCATCGATGTTTCTAACTCTCTATCTCTCTCCCTTCCTCTCTGTACAAAAATCAATAAAATATATAAAAGTCTGCATGTAAAAATATGAAGTCTGTTCAAATAATAATAATATTATCTGTCCTTTGGAAAACTATGCTTATATGGTTGAAATAACATAATTCTTCCTTCACAGTTTAAAATACAGTTTTCTTAAGTTCTTAACAAATCTACATTTCCTATATGACATCATTTCAACTTCCACTTTCAGGTTTTTACATAAATTTATGATCAAAGTAGAAAAATAGTTTAGGTTCCTTCTTGAGCCTATAAGAGGTTACTGATATCTGTGGTCTATAAAGAATATGTATCACCATAGAAATTCTGATAACATAACAACAACTTAAACTACATGTAACCTCTTTATCTTATTTCCTCTACAAACGTGTTTTCCTAGTCGAGTGGTTTTACCTGAACAGAACTAGTCATGGTGCTTAGAGCGAAGATGGTAGCGCAATCTTTCACAGTGGACTGGCTGTCAAATGCCCCCTGGGTGTCCATCAAAACAACTGCAACCTAAATAAAAAGGAAAATACAAACAAAATATGTTAGAGTGAGAAGGGGACAATGTAAAGGGGAACTTGAGAAGGACAGGTAACATTTAAGTGAGGCTTAAGTGGCTGCTTATAGGTTCCATCAGAAAAGTATAGTTAGCCAAAACCGGTTTGGCTCAGTGGTTAGAGCGTCGGTCTGCAGGCTGAGGGGTCCCAGGGACATGTACATTGGTTGCGGGCACATCCCCAGTGGGGGGGGGTGCAGGAGGCAGCTGATTGGTGGCTCTCTCTCATCGATGTTTCTAGCTCTCTATAACTCTCTCTTCCTCTCTGTAAAAAATAAAAATTAAAAAAAAAAAAAAACAGGTTAAAGTTCGTTTAAAAAAACCGTGGTACTTCAAAATCCCCTGTTCCACTTTAAGAAACACATGACTTGCTCTCCTAACCAAATTTGGGGATAGGTTCTACAACTGTAGCTTACTATTATTTTTTAATCCTCAGAGGATATTTTTCCTTCGATTTTTAGAAATAGTGTAAGACAAAGGGAAAGACAGAAATATCAATGTGAAAGAAACACATCGATTGGTGGCCTCCTGCATGGGTGCTGACCAGGGCCCAGGCCAGGGAGGAGTCTGCAACCTGCCATTGGCCGGAATCAAACCATGGACCCTTGGGTCTGCAGGCCAAAGCTCTATCCACTAAGCCAAACCAGCTAGGGCTGTAGCTCACTATTTTTTTCTCAATATATTTTATTGTGGTTTTTTTTTTTACAGAGAGGAAGGGAGAGGGATAGAGAGCTAGAAACATCGATGAAAGAGAAACATCAATTAGCTGCCTCCTGAACACCCACTACTGGGGATGTGCCTGCAACCAAGGTACATGCCTTTGATGGAATTGAACCTGGGACCCTTCAGTCCGCAGGCTGATACTCCATCCACTGAACCAAACCGGTCAGGGCTGTAGCTTACTATTTCTTGTTAGAATCCTTATATTACTATTTGACCTTTTAAACTATATTCATGCATTATTTTTAAACTATAAACTTATCATTCCAATAAAAATATTTTTAATTTTAAATATGCTTTAAAGTTCTAATTTTGTTGTTTTATTATTGTGTAAGCCTTTTTCGTCCTTACCTTCTTCCCATCTGGCTTTTCCACAGTGAAAACTTCATTCCAGATCTGAATCCCGTTAGTTTCTGGATCAGAGCCCCCTCTCCATGAAAATCCTGTTAATGGTTCTTCGGAATCACCTAACCAATTTGAATGGCCACCTTCTTTCTACAGGAGAAATAAGACATTTCCATTAAACCTAACATTTTGAGCATTTTTAAACATCAAGAATAACATGTGAACCTCCTTTGCGCTTTTAAACATAAATTCTCATTTTCTGATCGGAAAGGAAATAATTACCTGGGAATATAAGTAGCGGAGCAGAAAGTCCAGGAAGAACGACTTGCCCTTTCGGAAGGCCCCCGCCACTGACACCACCACCACATCGAGGTCTCGAATGTGGTCCTGCAAGAGGATGCTGGCCAAGGCCTTCTCCTCTAACTCAAAGGAGTGCTGGTCTTTCTGAACCAAAACCACCTGCACTGGGCCAGGCTTCCCACTCTCCATGGCATCACCTATGTTGTTACAGAGAAAAACATTAGCTTCAACATATTTTTAAATATGTATTTTTGAACAAGGAAAAAGCAAAAACTTAAGATACAAAAGCACTAACCATAAAAAAAAAAAAAAAAGACAAATTAAACCTTCGTTAAAATCAAGAATTTTTGTTGATTAAAAAATACCATTAAGAGTAAAACTGCAGCCAAAATCGGTTTGGCTCAGTGGTAGAGCGTTGGTCTGCGGACTGAAAGGTCCCAGGTTCGATTCCCGTCAAGGGCATGTACATTGGTTGCAGGCACATCCCCGGTAGGGGGTGTGCAGGAGGCAGCTGGTCGATGTTTCTCTCATTTATGTTTCTAGCTCTCTAGCTCTCTCCCTTCCTCCTCTCTGTAAAATATCAATAAAAATATATTTTTTTAAAAAAAGAGTAAAACTGCAGCCGAGGCCAGTTTGGCTCAGTGGATAGAGCGTCAGTCTGCGGACTGAAGGGTCCTGGGTTCGATTCCGGTCAGGGGAATGTACATCGGTTGTGGGCACATCCCCAGTGGGGGGGTGTGCAGGAGGCAGCTGGTCAATGTTTCTCTCTCATCGATGTTTCTGGCTCTCGGTCTCTCTCCCTTCCTCTCTGTGAAAAATCATTAAAATATTTTTTTTTAAAGAGTAAAAATGCAAACCATAGAATAGGAGAAAATATCACAATATCTATATCCAAAGAACGCATATCCAGAATCAATACAGAAATCCATAGAAAAAGACAAAAACACAGCCCGGCTGGTGTGGCTCAGGCAGCTGAGCATTATCCCACGCACCCTGGGCTCACTGGCACATGCCCTTCCTCTCTGTAGAAAATCAATAAAATATATTTAAAAAAAAAAAAAAAAAAGAATGAAGAACAATTTACTCAGACCTTAGGATAAAGCAGTACCAAAGTCCCTGAGATCGCTCACCCAATATTTGTTTTCCCCTCCTGCGAAGTGATCGATTTTTAGCTGGGCATATTAACTGCCTAATACATCTTTGGAAACACATTTCCAAACCAACCTTGTAGCTAGGGTGTCATCATGTGACTAAATTCTGATTGGAAATGAAATAGCAACTTCCAGGTCATGCATTTATCCCTTCCTGCCGGCTAGATGGAGAAGTGAGAGTGAGTCATCCTGGACCAGGCACGTGAGGGCAACACCCTAGGAATATTGGGGCAACAAGAGGCAGGACCAGAGGTGGACCATATCTGCAAGACAAAGACCCCAGAAGGTTAAAGAAAGAGAGAGAGAGAGAGAGAGAGAGAGAGAGAGAGAGAGAGAGAGGGAGGGAGGACCTAGGACTTCATGTAATAGAACTGCCATGCTGGCTCACTTTTTTTTTTTTTTGATTTTTTACAGAGAGGAAGGGAGAGAGATAGAGAGATAGAAACGTAGATGAGAGAGAAACATCGACCAGTTGCCTCTTGTTCAACCCCTACTGGGGATGTGCCCGCAACCAAGGTACATGCCCTTGACCGGAATCGAACCTGGGACCTTTCAGTCGGCAGACCGATGCTCTACCACTGAGCCAATCCGGTTTCGGCAATGCTGGCTCACTTTTATGTGAAAGAAGAGTTAAAATGTACCTTGCTTAAATCACTTATCTGGAGGCTCAATCAGATTTAGCCCAACCTAGAAACCAATACAACAATTACCCAGGACTTCACAATTAAGTTCATGATACTTTCCATTTCACCTACTTCACTATTAAAGTTTACTGAGCAATGTGAATGGTATATGGCAGACTCACAATAAGCAATCGTAAAAAAGAATGAATATGTACTGTAGTACCGTAGAGCTGCAACCCTAAGGACGCAGGTGGTACTAACAGAGCAAGGGGCGGGGAAGATAAGGATGCATGGGCTGCGGACAGGATAGAATAATCCAGTGACAAAATGTGTGCAGTTATGCACAGTGAGTTGCTTTTCAAGAGAAGTCGGAGACCACTGACAAGTTTAAAACCAAACAGGTGATACAGCCTTCCCTCGTGTCTTCCTGCCACTAGAACAGGGAAAAGGAGAAGCAGGCTACGGAGGGGGATGATCCTGCACTTCTCTTCAAACAGTCTGCTGGGCAACTGGATTTTTAGAGGATCTGGTTCCTTTGGCTTGAACGGTACCCAAACTGCAATGTAAACAGATAGAGCTGCTCACTTTCCACACCGTCTGTCCCTCCGACTTTCTAGGACAGTGGACGACATTACTGATCTGCCAAGAAAAACTTCTACTCTTCCCAGGTATCGTGTGAATGTCCTTTGCTGACTTATCCTCCCAACCCAGACCCCCAATCCCTTGGACCCCTTCATCCAAATTTTAGGGCCTGTTCCCTAAGGCTGAGGCTAAGCTATCTTCCAACAGTTCTTGCCTATGACGTTGATCATCCAAGTGACCATTCCCAAGTGGTTTTTGTTTTTTGAGGGTTTTGACTTTTTTTTTTTTTTTTTGCCTTTTAATTGCTTTTATTACTTTTAAAAAAAAAAAAAAAAAAGCTTCATTTATTTAGCTTTCTGACTCTGCTTGTACCTTCAATACTTTTTTTTTAAAATATATTTTATTGATTTTTTTACAGAGAGGAAGGGAGAGGAATAGAGAGCTAGCATCCATGAGAGAGAAACATCCATCAGCTGCCTCCTGCACACCCCCTACTGGGGATGTGCTCGCAACCAAGGTACATGCCCCTGACCGGAATCGAACCTGGGACCCTTTAGTCCACAGGCCGAAGCTCTATCCACTGAGCCAAACCGGTTTCGGCTGTGCCTTCAATACTTTCACATGGTTTTCTGCTCCTCAAGAAGGAAAGCACTCTGCATCCTGTCCTGGACACATTCACACACGTGGATCCACCGCAGGCCCCACTGACAAGTGTTTTCTTCTTAGACCACCTCGTTACACTTTGGGTCTCACAGCGTGAAATCCTCTACGTCGGCCGGGGCACCACCCGGAGATCTGGTGCTCTCCCCACCCTCGGTGTAGTGTTGGGACAGCCGTCTGTGATGTGAGAGGCTGTCTTGCAGGACAGCTCCTCGGCATGTCAAACGCTGGACCATGAGGAATGCCTCAAGTCTCCGGCCCCGGGTGTCTCTTTGATGACGTTACCTCAGTCCCTTAGGGCGGAACTCCTTCATTACAGCACATAACATGTCATGACAGCAACTACGTAAAGGCTATGGAAAACATTTATGGACAACTCAAAACAAACCCCACCCCTCCGCTGCCTGAGTTCCTCTAATTCTTATTCTCCTCATTCTCCCAGGCAAATGTATTCTTGTTGGTCTTTCCACTGGGAGAACATTAGGATTCAGGTCCTATCCCAATTCCTAAACCTCCAGCTCCTTCCCCCTTCACTGCATGCACACACACACACACACACACACACACACACACACACACACCTGTCCATCCTTCAGCACTCACTCACCTCCCTCTGTCCTGGTCCTCCCCAGCCGGTCCTCCCAGAGGACACTTCACCTGGACGGGATGAGAAGCAGGCAGGGCTTACATCCCTTCTTTCTCCCCTCCAGAATGTAAGCTCCATGAGGGTAAGAATGTTTGTCTCTTGTTCAGCGCTATGATTCCCCAATATCCTGGAACAGTGTCCACACAAAGTAGACATCCAATAAATATTTATGGAATAAACAAACTCCACCACTTAGTCACAATGTCACTATGGATAAATTTTAACCACTTATAGCTCCATATATTCATAAGCCTATACCCATCTCAAAGCCCAGAGTTTGACAATTTTAGGGACCTGATCAAGTAGACCCACTTTCTCACTTTCACTAAAACCTTGTACATAGTTATTCTACTCATGACAATCATTATATTGCAATTCTGATTCACAGCCCAGACTGGGAGCCCTGCGGAGTAGAGAAAGGAGGATACATCAGCCTCAGTGCCTAACACGGGAGAATAAGTTTCCTAGTGCTGTGCACACTAACCCCGACAGTGTGCCGCAGTGAAGATCCGTTTCTTCCCTTCCCCGTTCTTTCTTTCACTGTCAAACTCCTGAAGGTATGTCCTCATCTACGTATGGAACCATTCCCCTTAGCACCTTGCTATCTGATTTTCCTCTCAATCTCTCCTTTCATTTATGACCTCTCCTGCCAAGTTTGACAGCCCTTTCTTGATTCTCATTCAATCCTACCTCTGTGACAAAACACAACTGCCTCCCACTTCTAAACCTTAAACCTACAATGTGCATTCCTCCTACTTCTCTTCCAACCTCTTGATCACCTTCTTTCACTGCTTTTTCTTCTTTTCAGCCTATGATACACCAAGGCTCCACTTCAATCTTTCCGAAGTTCTCATTCACTCCCTCCTCTGTTGGTGATACCACCTCATTCATTTCTACCCTGCATTCAGATCCAAATGCACAACTGCCGAAGGGACAGACTCGCCTGGACATTCCACTATCGCCTCTGAGGAGTGATATGTAGAAATAAATGGGCGTAAGAGTCAGGACACAAGATCCTGATCCAGTTCTACCACAAACAACCTGTGTGATTCTGGGCATGTCTAGTCTGTCTCAACAGAAAAATGAGTCAAGATTTAAGCTCTAGAAACCCTTCCAATACTAGCATTTTCAAAATCTACTTTCAGTATCTTCAAAATGAATCCCCAGTTAATCTACTTCTCTCCAATCTCCACGGTTCAGACCACCTTTTCCCTATCTTCCTGTATGCTACATACCATCAAACCCTCTCATATCTTCCTTCCCTGGTTTAAGCTCCTACTTTGGCAAAGGTTATTATTCTAGTGAGGCAATAGGTACAGGAGAAAGGCCTTCTCGACAATCAGGAAAGACCAGAGTGCGGGGCCCAGGTGTGCACTGAATGTAACAGCCTGAATAAACCAGGTGATTCTGTCTTGGTTTTCCCTACAAAATCAGGCAGGACCACTGGGGTGGAGCCAGCCTCGGTGCTTGTCCTTACTGTCCAGTGAGTTCCAAAACGCAAATTAACTATAGTTGGAAACATTTCACTGGCACAGTACATGACTCAGGGTAAAGTTATGACCCGAGTTTTCCACTCTCCTTTTGAAATCCATTCGCTAAAGTGAAAAAGCAACACTCTCACACACAGAAGCATACCGTTTTCATGCCTTGTTCTTGCGGGCAGTTTTTAAAGCTCCCAAATCACAGACCAGGCCAGAGAAAACATCATAAGAGAAAGTACTAAGCCCTCAGCCAACTCTAGAACTGCTGGGTGTGGTTCCTTTGTGGTGATGGCGAATAATAGTTTTATGTGCTCTACTTTGTCTCAAGGTAGGAGGATGACGGTAGATACACATAAATTTTTAAGGCTGTTTCAGTGATACTAACTAAACAGTATCCGGGGAAATTTTACATCCTAATTAAAGGATTTTGGAAGAAGCCTTTTCTCAGTTCATCTGAAAAAAAAAAAAAAGAAAAAAAAAAACCTTTGTATTTTATTTTTGCACAGAATGCTGAACAAAATCATTTTCTTTGTCAATTAAGAATTTAGTAGTGCTTCATGATTTATGAAGATCAATTATGACTAAACAGTATTGAAGATTCAGAAATGCAGAGAGTGAACTGAATCTAAAAATGATGCTAGGCTGTATGTACTACAGGGGGAGGCAGGGGATCTTTTTAGTAGAGAATGAGTTAAGTCGTCTTATTTGACTTTTCCCTAAAAATGAGACCATCACTAAAATCATTCTCATTACCTGCAGGTTTTAATTATGTGCTCCAGTTTAGTAAGGCTTTCTTATTTGGCAGTATTTATTGGCCTGAAATTTCTTATCATTTCAAGGCATAAGAATAGTTTATCATTTCCTTATTTGCCTATTATACCAGTAAAGCCTGTTTCCTGATTTGTAACATTCCTTAGCTGTGAAACAGACCTGACCTGTTCTAACCATCAAAATACCAACAACAAAACATTTTTTTAGAAATTTGCAATGAAGAGCATCAACTTCTAATACAAATATTGAATTACAAACTATACTTCTTATATAGTAACAAACCAATTCAAACATAAGCAACCACCTTTAGGGAAATTTTATTATAAATTAGTATGAAAATTAGATGTGGATTTTTTTTAACTGTTGCCTAACCACTCAATGAGTTAAATCAGAGTCTGTGGGTGGGTCTCAAGCATCCACAGGTTTTAAAAACCCCAGGTTATTCTAATGTACAGCAGTGCTGAGAATTGCAACGCAATGGCAACTAAAAGATTTTTCTTTTCAATAAAAGCTTTCCCCCCTTCTTAGAGAATATACTTCTAAAATGTCAAGATAACTTGGGGGAATGTTTTAGAATTGAGACTAAAATGTAGCTGTTATTTGAACAATTTCTCAAAATGAAAAAATAAGGCTGTAAAACTTTAACAGGCAAGCCTAGTCATTAAAGGTAAATCCTAAACCAGTTTTCAAACAAGTTCATACAACCTAGAGTCCTCTACGGTACTTCATAGGAACCTTAAAATATGTGACCCCCAAAATAAATAACAATATGTGACTAACCTGTTAATAATGACCCCTGGGGAACAGGAGAGGTAGAATAAATTTTCTGTTTCTTGCTTCTTACAATTCTCTATTTTATTTTAAATAATTAGCATGACTATATTCTTTATTCTATGAGTTAGAAATCATAATGAAAAAGTGCCAATTTTTTTTAAAAAAAAAAAAACCTATTCTAAAAACCTATTTAGTGCCAAAGCCGGTTTGGCTCAGTGGTGGAGCGTTGATCTGCGGACTGAAAGGTCCCGGGTTCGATTCCGGTCAAGGGCATGTATATTGGTTGCGGGCATATCCCCGGTGGGGGGTGTACAGGAGGCAGCTGGTCGATGTTTCTCTCTCATCGACATTTCTAGCTCTCTGTCTCTCTCTCTTCCTCTCTGTAAAAAATCAATAAAAATATTTTTTAATTAAAAAAAAAAAAAAAAACCTATTTAGTGAAAACTAAGAAAATGATGCTAGTACACCTCATCACATTTATCCTCTATTTATTATTACTTTTCTTAACTGCATGTTTACTCCAAGGAGATAAACCCTAGCTAGTAAAACAAGGTGCTATCCTAGTCATGCTTCATTCATTCATTATGCAGAGACCTTTTCATCCAAGTGTTTCATTTGTAGGTGGTTAAGGCAGAAACAACAGGGGTTTCTAGACCACAGTACAAGCTAGTTTGGATGGGGTTTGAGGAAAAGGTACTCATTTTAGAATTTTGGCACATCGCAATGTTCGACATTTGCCGCAGATTAAAAACTATGTGCGTTTTGCTTCTCCCAAAGCAAGTCAAAATGTGGAATCGCGTTCTTGGCCCGTTAGTTCTTTCCTCCCTTTCACACAACATCCCACCCAACTCCGTCTTCACACGTGAGGGCTGGGGTTTATTTGCTAAAGGATTCTCCCATGGCATTTTCTTCCCCGGCCTTTCGATTTCGCAAGTGAAACTTCTGGCCATGTCACAGCTCACACGTTAAAGCATCAAGCCAGGTAAATGACAGGTGCAGTCGTACCCGTGACTTAGGGTTACTGCTATTTGGTTTTCACTTAATAAGTTAACTTTTTTTTTTTTCTTTTCCTTTCTTGTCTTCAGGAAAGCCAAAGAACAACGTGCAACTACCGAACGGCCTGAAAGATCTTCCTAACAAATAGTTTAGGCTACATCCTTTTATCTCCTTTACGGTCATGGACGGGTGGGTCCCAAATCAGCTTTCTGAGCACTTCTTGTTGTGTGTCAAGGTCGTTGGGATAAAAATAAAGCCGTCCTCCAAGGTCTTTTTAAAAAGCAGAGCAGCAATACCAGCCGCTGCCTTCCCGCCCCCCGGCCGGAGAGCAAGGCCGAGCCCCCGCCCAGGCTCCGGGCCCCGAGGGTGCGAGCGCCGGGCAGGAAAGGGCAGCAGCCCTGGGGCGCCGGGCTCTGCCCCGAGCCGGGCTGCAGCCTCGGACACCGCCCAGGGGTGCGGGGGGAGGGGGGCCCCCCCGCAGCCACGGCCCAGAGCCCTAGCGGCCTCCCCGGCGCAGGGCCCGACCCCCGAAGGCGGCCGCTTCCAGCCTGGGGCCCAGGAAGACGCCGCCCGACCGACCGACCGACCGATCGGGCCCAGCGAGCAGCCGCCCGGCTCCGAATTCAGTGCCTTGCGGTCCCCGCCCCGGGACAAGGAAGGACGGCGGCGCGGACGGGCGGTCTCCTTCAAGTTGTAGCAGAAAGGGCAGTGGGGGTGGCCATAAAGTGGGCCCGGAGGGGGGGAGTGAGAGAGGGGGTTCGGCGCCTCACCTGCTCCTCCCGAGGCAGCCGCTACCGCTCGATGAGGAGACAACATGGAGCCTCCGCCTGTAGCAGAAGCAGTAGGGCTCAGAGAGGGAAGGGCTTGGGCGGGAACAAACTTGGCCTTGGCCTTGGGGGCGGGAAACAGGCGGGGCCTGGGCTCTGGAAGAAACTGAGGGGGAAGGAGGCGAGCGCGGAGCCGCGAGGGAGCGAGCACAGGGCGGGTGGGCGAGGCCCGACGGGAGGCTGCGGGCGCGGCGAGCCCTGGGCCGGCTGGAGCGGGAAAGCGCACGCGGCCGACTCCCGCCACCCCCCGACGCGTGTGCGCCTGCGCGGGAGCGCGAAGCGCGCCGCCGTCTACCTGGGACTGCGCACTGGGGCCCGCGGTCCATTGGGAATTGTAGTCCTGTGCCCTCTGGGTCCCCGCCAGGGCTCCGGGTTCTGCGCACTCATCCCGGGAAGTGCGCAGAACCGGGGGGAGGGAATGGGCTTCTCTGGGCTTTTCGACAACTGAACTACAACTCCCAGCAGGCCTTGCGGGAAGGTTAGGGCAGGCCTGGGCGGGAGCCCGCCAGTGAGTCAGGCCCGGGACCCAGCCCTTGGATAACCGACATCGAGCCCCTGTCCGCCCTGCGTTTGAGACGGTTTTGGTGTTTAACGCTGCTCGGGGCCACAGATGGGCGGCACACTGCCCTAAGGACCGAAAGAAGGCCTTAACCCTGTGTGACGTGAGCGACACCGGTTTTACAACGATTTTGACTTCACAAGGGGGGAAGGCTGTGATTTCATTACCGCCATTATTAGCTTTACCCATATTCCCGTCCCTGGCCAAGCCCGATGGTGCGCCATCGCCACTCATAGCTAATGTAAGCGGTGAAACCCTTCCACCAACTTTATCCAGCCTAAGCCACGGCCATCTTTTGTTAACCTCAAGTTTACAGGAGCTTTTTTTGAAGCTGCTTTGCATACACATTCTTAAACTGTATGGTAAATCAATACAAAAAACAAGATTCTCCGAAAATGCTTTTATTCACACTTCACGTAGGATTGAGGAAATGTTCATAGCCACAATTGAATAGATAGTTTGTTATTTTGGATTTATTGAGGTAGGGGCAGTTCTCTTGGGGTTAAGTAGCTGGTGAAGCTTACGAGGGGCTTGAAGCATCCATCACACCACCACCTCTTGGCATCACCATGGCCTCATTCAGTTAAAAAAATTATTCACTTTTTTTCTTTTGCCTCTGAACTATTATTATAACCTATCTAGCTACTTCCAGGCCCTGCCAAGCCCTTAAGCTGTTAACAAATAGTGATTAGATCAGAGGTGAAGAGGTAAAGATAATTCTACCTAATCTTACCTAAAAAGGTCCTCTTTTGATTTATTTTCTCCTGGCCCTTTTGATTCTCCCCAAACTCTCAAGATTATTTGAATATCTCCCTCCAGATTGTAGATTTTAAGGATCTAGATCAACTGGGTCCAGAAGGAACTAGACATGAACATCAGCGAAAGTGTTTACTGGGTTTCACCCAGTGCAGAAGGCAGGACTTGCAGGATGACAGACAAATCCAGGGCATTATCTGGCAGGTTCAGAGAGAGCTGGGTTAAAAGCCAATGATGTCACCATTGCATTACACACTGTAAGAATTTAAAACGGCATTCTCTATTCTTTTTCCCAATCTCTCTCCCTAAGACTTTTTTTTTCACAGAGAGGGATAGAGAGCTAGAAACATCGATGAGAGAGACACATCTGACCAGCTGCCTCCTGCATACCCCCCACTGGGGATGTGCCCGCAGCCAATGTACATGCCCTTGACCGGAATCGAACCTGGGACCTTTCAGTCCGCAGACCGACGCTCTATCCACTGAGCCAACCCGGTTTCGGCTAAAACTGCATTTTCTATTCCCTTTCCCCATCTCTCTCCATAAGACTTCTTACCATAAGACTTCTTACCTGATGATGCACCATCTAACCACTTTTCTTTTTGTTTATCTTTTTCCATTAGAATGTATGTTCTAAACAGACAATATGTTGTCTCTTTTGTTCAATGCTATATTCCTATGCCTCAACAGTGCCAGGTAGGTAATAAAAACTCAAAGATAGATTGATAGATTTAATTTCAGAGAGGAAAGAAGATGAGAATCATTGATTGGCTGCCTCCTGCATATCCAACACTAGGGATCAAGCCCACAACCTGGGCACATGCCACAACCGTGAATCAAACCATAACCTCCTAGTTCATAGATTCAACCACTGAACTACACCATCTGGCAAAACTCAAATGTTTATTGAATGGATGAATAAAGAAGGTATATGATAAAAAAAAAAAAAAGAAGAAGAAGAAGAAGAAGAAGGTATATGTTACACTTAACACCATACACTCACTTTCTTATTACTATAATATAAAGTATCTACTTTTGCATTTGAACAAAATACCCTATTATTTTATAAGGGCTACCAACAGAGATACTAGGAAATCCATCCTTCAGGAAATTACCAGCAAATACTGATGTAACATCTGTCTCAATATAACATTATCAAGGTCAGCGTTAGCAACATCAGCCTTCCCCATACATAGCTTGTAGAAGCTTTGGACATTTGCAACAACACAGTACAAATTATAGGTACTGTTTAACGAGAAACATGCTTTGTTATTATTGTTGCTGTTTCCTTCTCAACTCTTCAGGGTCATCAAAACAGTGGACATTCAAAATGCTGAATATTGGTGTTACTGATCACCGCTGCCTTCAGCCATCTCATGCTGAATTGAGTCATGTGGTATGAGCAGAGGCTGGGCTTCTCTGCGGCTTTCTATAAGTAGGTGACAGGTAGGCATGTTTGAATGGGGAAGGCCATTGGCTTTGACCTGGCTTTGAATTCAGACTCTGAGACTCACTCGCTGGGCAAACTTGAGTTACTTAACTTCTTTGAACTCATTTCATCATTGTCAAATGATTAGCTTACTCAACTCACAGTATTATGAGTTAAATGAGATGTGTTTGGCAATTGTGACTGATGCCTAGTTAGCGCTCAAAAATTGGTAATCAGCATTCTGGAAAAGCCAAACAAAGCCATAAATATTCAGGCTACTCGGGTATTTTTATGAAGCACAAAAATTGCAAGATTGTTTTCTGCGGTAATACCACCGTGACTCAGGTTCCAAGGCGCTCGTTACGTGCCTGGCACAGTGCCCGGCAGTGACGCTGCAGGGCCATCAGAAACAGTCCTGTCTTCCAGAGACTCGGTCTTAGGCGGTAAACAGCCAACTAAATAGTCTCCCGCTGTGACTGCGCCAGGACACCGTTCAGCCTTCTGTCCTTCCACCTACTTGCAAAATCCATGTTTAAGCAACAGTATGGGCACTCGGAGGGACAGATGGGACTACTTGCGTCCTTTGGTGTCATTTGAATGTGCGTTCCTTTCTTCCTTCGTTCTTGAATAATATGAGGTAACGACTTGGTGTCCTAGTTTATAAAAGGAAAATAGTCAACCCCAACTGACAGGGTATTATAAAGCTGTATATCTGCCCTTCACCTGGTAACAAAAGCTCAAGACCTGCCAGCTGCTTCCTTGTTATTTCAACCAACAGCACAGCTGCCTAGCTCTTCAGAAAGCCAGAAGGAAAGAGCACTAGAATGTACTCTTAAGGAAAGGAAGCGAGACTCCCAAGGGTGTACAGCATGCTCTCATTTGAATGAAAAAGGGTGGATAATATACAGATTTGCTTGGAAAGCTCCTAGCAGTTACCTACATGTATGTAGAGGGAGAGCCTGATGGGTGGGGAGGGGTTCGTATAGAAGAAACGTCCTAGTGTATTGTATATACTTTTGAAAAATATGTGTGGGCATGTATGTGTATATGAACATATATATGACAGGTGAATGTGTTTTTTAAATGTTTAATGAAAATATATACTTTTTTTTTTCTAAAAGACAAGACACAAAATGGAGTAATGAGATGGTCTAGAAGCCGAGTGGTAAACGAGCTGTGAAATACCAGTGCTGTAAGGATAGGGCCAAGGAAGAGGAGGCCCAGCTCATGCCTCAGCATTAAAAATCACTCAGCAGAAGTTCTGAGGAACAACTCCGCTACAGGGAGCACTTTAAAAATCCCAGGGGGGCCCTAACTGGTTTGGCTCAGTGGCTAGAGCATCAGCCTGCGGACTGAGAGGCCCTGGGTTCGATTCCAGTGGGGGTGTAAAGCAGCCAATCCAGCCAATCGATAATTCTCTCTCATCACATCATTGATGTTTCTATCTCTCTCTCCCACTCTCCCTTCCTCTTCTGACATCAATAAAAATATATTTTAAAATATAAACAAGTAAAAATCCCATGGGGGCCCTTCCCTGCCTGAAAACTTCCACGGAATCCCCATTAGTCTTAAGACAAAGTCTCAGTTCTTTAGTTCTATATTACAGTTTCTCCACACTCTGACCCCAAAGTATCTTTTCCACTTTCTCTCCCTCTTATCCCAGCACAAGCCCTCGGCTCTAGCCAACTTGGGTGAACCACACTCAAAACACCTTCTATACCGACACACGACTGAGCCTCCAGCCACTTCAGGTGGCCTAGGCAGCTGTGAAGGGGAGAGGTTAGAGGGGACCAAATCTCAGCTTCTTCTGCTAAACAAGCCAGCACTGAAGTGCATCATGGGCTGGGCTGGGAGGAGGGTTCTGTGATTGGTCTGCCCAGAAGGAGGTCTTACTGTGATTGGTCTGCCCAGAAGGAGGTCTTACTGTGATTGGTCTGCCCAGAAGGAGGTCTTCCTATGTATTTGCTTCACACCATTCTTCCCCTGCCTTCAATGACCCCTTTACCACTCCAAACCTGTCTGACTTTGGGCTTCTTCATAAAACCTCCCCAAACCACTGTAACTCCATAGTGATTCCCTATCCTCTTAAATTCATACAATTCATTTGCCATCTAATTATGGCAGGATAGTTTTGTGTTGTTTGGGATTGTTTGGGGTTGCTATTTAATTTGTATTTTTTTTTTTTTAACTTTATGTATGTTCTAGCCCCAACTAGCTTGTAAGCTCATTGAAGACAGGATAAACTTTTTTTAAAAAATACCTCCAGACTTCCCAGAACAGTGCCCCACACACAGCAGGTGATCAGTAAACATTTGTGGGACAAATCATGTATACAAGTAACATCCCAAGTCAGTCTTGCTTACTAGGAAGTTTGCTGGTAAAGTAAGAGAGATCAGGAAGGAAAGGCAGCTTCAAGAATTGGACCTGGCACAAAGGTCTCATTCATATATTGTATATATATTCATATATATTCACTTTTATTAAAAAATTTGAAGGGTCTGAAGAGACCACCAAGACCACGTCAATGTCTTGATTTTTAGCTTCTTTTCTCTGCTTCTAGATATCATGGAAATGGGTTTCCTTTCCGGCCAGGACTCCAGATTCTAGCAATTGCTGTCAGGGTTAGGGACCAGGATCATTCATTTCCTATTGAGCAGCTACTGTTGTAAATTTTTAAACTTGATCCACTTATTGGGATGGGCTTGGTCACTCGTTGGCTGGTATTTCCTCTTGCCATCTGAAGGACAGAGTGCTGCATTATCGACTGATGCCGTAGGTGCCAGAGTAAGATGTTTGCCACAAAGTTATTTTGGGAAATGTGCTTCTGTGCCTTTTTTCAGAGTGTTGCAACAGCCAGGAGTTTTTCGCCTTCAGGGCTTTACCTGACCTTAAAAACCGTCAAGGGCGGATGTAGTCCACTGTTCCCGAACGTTTCCACTGGTCAGATTGCTTTTCCTTTCAGTGGCCACCTGGCTGAGCACCTTGACCTTCGTGAGGGAGCATCTTTACAGGATCTGCTGATCCTGCTATTGCCCTTTGAGTCACCAATTGCTGCTTCAGCAATAGCAAAGCCTAGTGCCTTGATTTTTATTATTTCCAGTCTATGTTCCCCTTGGTAAAGGAATTATGCACATTTCAAATATTTTCACCAAATGTAGGGAGAAGGCTTTGAATTTTGCAGACCAACTGAAGTGAAGCAAAAAAAAAATCAACAAAATCTAAGATGAGCTAGGTATTTGGTTTCACATACATTTTCTGCTAATGACCCCTATGAATAAAATTCAATCGTGTATTTTGTACCATAGTCTCAATTTTTAGCACCACCTTTTACCATCCCCTCTAACTACAGCCAGGATGCTCTCTCCTGGCTCTTCTTTTTCTCAGTAGCTCAGTTTTTATCCGTCAACATTTGCCTTCTTTACCTGATAGACTATTCGCAGGAAAGGACTATCTTAAGACCCCAGGCGGTCTAGACCCCTTTTTGGGAACAGTAATGAGAGAAGAATTTGAAGCAGGTTCTGCAGCTGCATTGCCATGTGATTGGAATGAGTAATCGTTTTTCATTCTGTACAGCATCTTCCTCCGCCTATGAAATGGGAGACCGTGCCGGCGCTGCCTCATGGTGAAAATATATCATGACACATCCGGAAAAATTCATAAAGCGCCTTGCAGAGTGGGCCTACCCCACACCGTGGTTTGCACGTTTTATTTGGCGTCGGACAAAAGACGAGGGAGAACTCTGGAGTTGATGGGGAAGAGATTCCCCCTGATGAAAGCGAAAAGAAACGTGTGTGGTTAAAACACATCATCTGCCGACCCTAAAACATCCATTTTATGAAGGAACGCTAATTCGCAGGCCCCATGCCCGCTTCGGTCTCGGTGGTGGGCGGGGCTTGGCGCATGGCCACGCCCCTTTGCGGTTGCTCTCCTTCCCCGCCCCCCGGGGGGCGTGGCGAGAAGAACGCGCTGGGACCATTCTTGCGCCTGCGTCCTGCGTCGCTGGGCACTTCGACGCGGCCGCCGCCCGCCGAGGGCCCTGTGTGCGCCTGCGCGCTCGCGCTCCCGCCCTCTCGCCGTGCCCGGCCGAGTCAGTCAGTCTGTCGGAGTCTGTCCTCGGAGCCGGAGGCGCGAGAGGATTCCGCAGAGGCCCCCTGTCCTATTATCTTCTTCCCCCCTCCCTCTCTCCCGCCCCACGTCTCACTTCACCCCTCTCTCGCCCTCGCGCAGCCATGGCGGACCTGTCGGCGGCCACTCAGTCCCCGTCCGTCTCCTCGACGTCCTCCGGGGCCGAGCCCTCCGCGCCCGGCGGGGCCGGCGGCCCGGGAGCCTGCCCCGCCCTGGGGACGAAGAGCTGCGGCTCCTCCTGTGCGGGTGAGGCACCGGGGGGCCCGCCCGCCCTCGGGAGCGGCGGTGGGGAGGGGGGCTCGGGCAGGCAGAGCGCCCACCCTCCCGGCGTGTGGCCGCGGCCCCGGGGGGAGGGGAGCCGGGCGCGGGCGTGAGGAGATAACGGGGTGTGAGGAAAACAGGGTGCGGGCGGGAGCCGCTCCAGGGAGGGGGCGTGGGCCCCGGCCAGGTGCGGGGACCCCAGCTCGGGGAGCCGCCCGCCGGGCCGGGGACGGAGCGGAGGATGGAGGAGCAGGGGAGGAGGGCAGGTGGTGGTCGGAGAAACGGTGAGGGAGGCTGGCCGGGGGCGGTGGTGGCAGGGTTGCATTGCAGGTTTGCAGCAGGTGTTGACATAATCAGACATTCCTGGGAGTCATCCAAAAAAAATTTTTTTTTTTTGGTTGCCCGTGGGGGAGGATGAGGAAGTTGAGTGGACACAGGGGAGCCGTTTTCTATGCCGTTTTCACCCGCCTTTGATCGCCTGTCGCTGAGACGCCCCGCCTAAATGCCCGGATTCTCCTCGGGGCTCGGGCAGCGGGAGGGGGATGAGAGCGGCGCGGGGAGCCCGGGGAGGGCGCTGCCGCCGGGCCAAGATGGATCCGCGCTGCACCCGCGGCGCCGCCCGCTCTCCCCGGCGCGGTGGGGGCGGGGCCGCGCCGCAGCCGCTTATGGTCCTGAAGGTGATCAATGCAGTCAGGCCCGGCCGGCCGCCTATTTCTGATTTCATGCTTTCTGCGGGCTCTGTTGACGGCGGCGTAACAAAAGGGGGTGTCTGCCGCAGAAAAGGGGGAGGGGAGACAGTCAGACAAAGCTGGGGGAGCCCCGTCTTCCCTCTGAAAGGCGCGGAGGGATGCTGCGGGCTGCTTTTCGCTTCCATTGTACACGCATCTGCCCGCCGGTGGGAGCTGGCTGGCAGGCTCCCCTCGGGCCGAGATCCGCAGTGCAGATGTCTTCTGGAGGAGGGAAGACGCAGCCCAGCAGGTGGTAAAGGAACTCGGTCTTCGAAGGAGGGAAAAGAAAAAAAAATATATATATATATATCATATATATATCATATATATGTATATTACAGATAATGTTCTCTAGTTACTTAAAGGATTTTTGAGAGATTCAAAAATGCTTTCTTGTCTCCTTTGTCAGAATCTTGGGTTGATGGCTATAGGGAACTCAGCATTTCTGATCTCGGCTTTAGATATATTCTCTGCGTGTTTCTTGAACCGTGGATCTCCCACGTGAGAGCTCTGGTGCCCTGTTGGATTTTCCAGTGTGGGTAGGACCATTTCAGTAGAAGCAGTAGCAGCAGAAGCTTCTGCAAGGTCAAGATCAGCTGTCCAGCTGAAGGGATGAGGCAGCGCATTTAGCTCCCTTGTTTCCTTTACACCATCAGGCATTCCGGCTCCCAGGTGAACAGCAGCGTCCCTATAACTTAGCGACTTGGCTAGCCAAAGCTAACCACTTGTCATTGCTGACTGTCTCCATCGCTGGCCCTTTTGTTCGTACCTTTTGATTTTTCTTGATTTAAAATGTTCTGTTCACCTGAAAAATAAACTCGATAGATTCCCTATCTTAAATTCCCGTCCATTGGAAATGTGTATTGATGTTGACTGAGAATCATTAGTACCGTTTTGGTGGTCCCACTGTAAGATGCTGTCATGCATCGTTATCATGTCATTGCAGCAGCTTTTCCCTGTTGCAGAATATTTCCGCCATCTCTCAAAGGAAATGTCTCAAGCTTCTGCACCGTGAAAATAAGATGGACTTTGTTATTCCAAAATGTAACTCATTTAAACGAATACTAAGGAAAATCTTCCTGGGTTGTTTAAAAATCTACGTGTGTTGATGATGTCAACAACCTTCACGTTATTTCACCAAGCTCCTGTGGGTTTTAGAGACTTTCCAAAAATAAAAGGAGTGAATGGTCACTTGGTGTCCTTAGGAAACGATGTTGCCTTGTCTGACCTGTTGGGTAATGATTGTAGAAATAATAGTTTTACCTAAAGGTAGAGAATGCGTGAGTGGTGGCACTCTGGTCCAGTGCCTGAGGTACAGTGCAGCTGGCAATGTAGTATGCTTGGAGGTCAGGGGCCAGAATTGGCTTCCCAGATTTCTGCCTTTGGAGGAAATAGATTTCAAGGCAGAAATTTGAAGTTGAGGTAAAGGAGATTTACATAGTTAGTGTTCTTTTCAGGGTGAGAGTTGTATTATTGCTGTGAAAATCATGGTGCCAAAATAAAGCTGCGTTTCCTGTATCTGTTCTTGGAAATTAGCTCAAAGCAAAAACAGCTTGGACAACTTTTTTTTTAAATCTTCTTTCACTCATGAAACTTAGTTGTTCTCTGTCCTTTTGATGGCATCATTTTCACACTTTGTTCTAACAAGTCAGTCAAATGTAAGTA
Organism: Pipistrellus hanaki; assembly: GCF_964339955.1. NCBI lineage: Eukaryota > Metazoa > Chordata > Mammalia > Chiroptera > Vespertilionidae > Pipistrellus > Pipistrellus hanaki. The sequence continues at coordinate 78,074,484 of NC_140511.1, forward strand.
TATAATTTGTATTTTTCAGTCTGAACCCTTAGCTAAAAAGGAATCTGACTGACTACCTGTTCAACACTGACGTTATCTGTATTGTATTCATGCCAAATCATCGGTGGCACTGTCATTGGAAATAAACAGACTTCAGTCCCAGAGACATCTGGGTGTAGTCTGACTCATTAACTACATGGCCCAGAGCAAACCCTGAGCCTCTAGACAAATTTGCTTTGCACCCTTAAATCCTTTTATTGAATTACAATACCTAATATTTTGTACACTTGTTTGCATATTGCAAACTTTTGCACCTAGGTGCAAAATAGCAATTGAATTACAAGTGAGAAATCATAATCTTCCTCATAATAAAGGAAGATCTTAGTACCTTTTTCTTTCTAAAAGTGAGTTCTTTCAACTTTTGACCCCTCGCGTTGATGTCTTAAAGCTGCTACCCTTTCTTTCACTCAGCTGGTCTGTTAGAGTGGTAGTTGGCCCTAGCTAGTTTGGCTCAGTGGATAGAGCGTCAGCCTGCGGACTGAAGGGTCCTGGGTTCGATTCCAGTCAAGGGCACATTTTTGGGTTGCAGGCTCCATCCCCAGTAGCGGGGAAGCGCAGGAGGCAGGCAATCAGTGATTCTCCCTTCCTATCTCTGAAATCAATAAAAATACTTTTTTTTTTTTAAGTGGTAGATGGGGGCAGAGAAAGACAAGATGTTTCACAGATGGCTTGGCATCTATGCTTAAATATTAGCTACAGCATTCTGACCAGAACAAGTGTAGTTATGATACTTATGAAACGCCTATCAGTGGAAGTAAGAGTACAGGACAGCCAGAATGGTCATGTCAGTTTACAAAATGCCTGTTTACTTGGAAGGTTTTTATTCCTCAGTAGTAAAAGGTTTCTTATGATGCTTTTTAGAGTCAAATTCACAAGTAATTTAACCACTCTGATCAAACAAACCAGTTGGTATATATATTTAACAGGCATACCTTAACCTGAAATTGAAATCCAGAGCATTAGTGTTTTTATTATTTTAGAGATGGTCTGAAAACAAAATAGGCCTAATATAATTACTTTTATTGTATTCTGTGGTGAGAAAATGATATATTCTTCCTGATATAGGAGTCGCCTGTTTAATCCTATGTAAAAAACCTGTAAAAAAAAAAAAAAAAAAGAACTTGTAAATTAAGTTTGGTGTTGAAGGAACTGGTGACATGTCATTGAAGAGAAAGGGAAAGTTAAGGTTTCCAGTTTTGTTTGAGCCAAGAGGTTGTTCTGTAGAAAGGCATTTATTTTTAGATTATCCATAATTCTAGAATTGATTAACTATGCTTATTTTTATAAAGGGATAGAGAGTAGAAGTACTATTTTATTATTTCTAATTAGTTAACTTTTTAATATATCTTTATTGATTTCAGAGAGAAAGGGAGAGGGAGTCAGAAACATAAATGATGAGAGAGAATCACTGATCAGCTGCCTCCTATCCGCCCCCTACTGAGGATAGAGCCCACAACCCAGGCATGTGCCTTTGACCCGGGGACCCTCTAGTCCAAAGGCTGATGCTTTATCTACTGAGCCACACCAGCTAGGGCTAACCATGCATATTTATTGTGTGTACTTAGCTTATAGTTTGTGTTCAAACTTAGTTTATAATTTTTTATTGCCTAAACTATACAGACTTGTGGCAAATATTATATGTAAATTCCATAGTAAAACTTTCTAAAGCCCTTGTAGGAAAAGTATGTTAAATAAGCATATCCATAATTAGTATTGCTTGAGATTGCATCATTAAAGTCTTTTAATACATGTCTACATTTCTTTGACTTATGTAAGACATGTTACTCTGTGATCTTGCAGTTTCAGAGAGAATCTCTTTATTTTTTTATTGATATTTCACAGAGAGGAGGAAGGGAGAGAGAGAGAGAGCTAGAAACGTCGATGAGAGAGAAACATCGATCAGCTGCCTCCTGCACACCCCCCACCGGGGATGTGCCCGCAACCAATGCACATGCCCCCTACCAGAATCGAACCTGGGACCCCTCAGTCCGCAGACGAACGCTCTACCACTGAGCCAAACCGGTTTTGGTGAGAGAATCTCTTTAAATAGTGTACTATAAGATTTGTATTTTACATTATTGGGGGGGAGGGGGGTTGCCAGCAGGTAGTCCACTCTTGTGGTCTTTTAAAATTTCAAGTAAATATTCTTAATCTGTTTTCTCCCTATAAAAATTAACTCATTTCTTTTTCTCTCTGTAAGGACATCATCATAACCTAACCAGAAGGGACATGTGAGCTTTTTGACATGTATCTCATTTGCAGCTTGCCCTTGAGGGTATATTGAAGGGTAAACTAATACAAAGCTCTTTTTGTCCTATTACTTGAAAGCATTTCAACAGTGAGCATTGCCTTCATTTTACATAGGAAGTAGAAATATTTAATTTTTGTTATATTACATATTTGTGTATTGCGTTATGGTTTACTAGTAAATTGTGCCCATATATTAACTTAATTCAAGCAAACATTAAAGCTCTTTGTTAGGTGCCTTGGGAGATAGGAAGGCAAATAAAACCCAGATAACCCCTCTAAAGGCTATATTCAGTAGAAAGACTTGTGTAATGTTTATCTGTGAGTTAGTCAGGTACGGATATAAACCTCATTTTACAGATGAGAAATGATATACACAAAGGTTTGTGGCTGTGAAGTTGAGGGTAGGATAAAACTAAGGGATTGAGGGCCTAATTCAGTTCTCTTGCAAATATACATAATAACCTCTCTTTAAAATTTGAAATGTGATAAAAAGTGGTTCTCTCACCCTTTTGAATTAAGTTACCAGTTTTAACTTTGCGTTAATTTCTGGTCCCTGGTTTCTAAGCGGTGCCTTTTTGCTCTGCTGTCCTACAGAAACTTTCCTCAGCTTCACCAGCTACTTTCAATGTTAAATCAGCGGTCACTTCTCAGTCCTCATCTTAAATGCTCTTTCAGCAGCTTTTGGTCAAATTCATCCCTCCCTCCTCTTTGAAATGCCTTTTTCAATGTGTCCTCCATGTCTTTAAGTAGCTGCTGCTCCTATGTCTCCTTTGCTAGCTGTTTTGTGGTGTGTTTAAGGTTTGTTTGTTTGTTTGTTGTTATTTTAACACATAAATTCACATAACATAAACACCATGTTTTTTAGTATATATACAAGTATATATGCAACCATCATCACTGTCTTATTTCAAAATTTTTATCACTCCAAAAGAAGGCCCATACCTATTAGCTGTCATTCTCCATTTGTCTCTTCCCCCATCCCTTGGCAAACACTAATCTTTGAGTCTAGATTTTCTTCTTATTGGGATTTTATAATGCTAATTCTTTATCTTCACAACATTTAAAATTTAGAGTCTTTTAGGACTCACTTATAACTCTTTTCTACCTGCTTTCATTTGTCTCATTTATGACATCCATCTTGTGGTTTCAAGTACCATTGATGACTTCCAAATCTTTCTCTTCAGCCTCCACATCTCATAGGCATCTCAAGCTTACTATGTCTAAATTGAACTCCTGATCTTTCCTTTTTAGTCTGTTTCTCTCACAGCTTTTTCCATCTCAACAAATGGTGATTTTTATCTACCTTTTTTGCCCTAATCAAAAAGCCTGGAGTCATCCGGACTTTCTTTCCTACATACAACTGTCAGCAAATCCTACAGATTCTACCTTCAAAATATGTCCGGTGTCTGGCCAGTTTTCTCCGCTTCCATTGCTACCGCCCCGCGCTGTTACAGCTCTCCTGGATTATTGCAGTGTCTCCACACTTTCTCCCTTGCCTCTCTTCAGTCTAGTCTCAGCACAGCTGCTGGTGTAAATCTGTGAGAATTTTAAGTCAGATCATGTCGCTCAGGGGCACATGCTCCATTGGCTTGCCATCATAGAGTGAATGCCAAAGTCCTTAGCAGGCACATGTCGCCTGTATTATCTGGCCCCAACCCCTCCTCCTCGATCATCCAGCTTCCGTCACACTGATCTCCTTGCTTTCTTCACACCAAATACCCTCTACTTCAGAGCCCTGGGTGCTGCACCTTGCGCAGGTGCTCTCCCACACAACCCTCCCGGCTCTTCCCTCTCCCTCGCTTCTGTAGGTCTTTCCTGGCCAAATTATTTAAGGGCACAAAGCACCTTACAGGCCTCCCTGTTTTATTTTTGTTATTACTTGTCATAATCTATCTTACTGTATTTGACTGACTTTGTCTGTCTTCCGCACCAGAGTATAAATTCCATCAGAGTGAAGATTAGTGCTGTTGTTTTCACTGTTCTATACCTAATGCCTGAACAGGACCTGGCACAAAGTAGGCCTTTGGATATTTTTGAATGAGAGCAGAAGTTTTAACCATTTAAAAAATATTTAATTTATTTCAGAGAGGAAGGGAGAGGGAGAGAGATAGAAACTTCAGTGATGAGAGGGAATCATTAATTGGCTGCCTCCTGCACACCCCCTACCGACGATCAAGCCTGCAGCTGTGGCGTGTGCTTTTACCAGGAATTGAACCACAACCTCCTGTCTCATAGGTCAGTCCTCAGCCATGAGCCGCACTGGTGGGGCCTGCACTTTGCTTTTTAATTTAATGTATTGAGATATATATCAGCATCTATACCTGAACCTCATTCTTTTTCACAATAGCAAATATTCCATTGTTTTCTATTGGTCATTTAAATTATTTCTAGTACTTATAACCAATGCTCTTATGAATATCCTCATACACATGTCTTTGTACATATATGTAGATATATCTGTAGGTTAAATTTTCTAGACATTAAAGAACATTGGGGGAGGGTACCTTTACATTTTTGATACATGTTGCCAAATGTAGAGGAGTATAATTTTAAAAGATAAAGATTTCTCATGTAGTCCTATTTTCCCTGTGAATTGTGTTTTGTTTTGTTTTTTAAGTATTTAGGGTCAACTTTGCATATTTACCAGCTATGTATGTTTAAATGCTCATATTTTTGTGACTGACTTCACAAAATGCAGTTTAAAATGGTTAAAAGCAAATATCAGTTACTAATCAGATACCTATTTTTCCTTTCCCACAAAGTGTTGCAGGGAGCATCATCTTTCTTGAGGTTGTACTTGCTTAACAAACTAGCAGAACCTCTTTTCTTCCTGCAGAGGGGGGACTATTTGATTCTCCCCGCCCGCCCCCCCCCCCCAAAAAAAAATGGATTAACTTTTAGAAATGCATCTCAAAATGAAATAAGATTTTGTTGCCAGGTGAGTGAAAACAGTAATTGGAAATGAAGACTTGGGTTTTCTCTCTTGCTCAAACCCAATGAAGTTACGATGCTTGGCCAAATAAAAGTTAAAATTCCTGTGTGAGGTGGTCAAATTCTCACGCTGTATATTTTCTTTCAGATTCCTTTGTTTCTTCCTCTTCCTCTCAGCCTGTATCTCTATTTTCGACCTCACAAGGCAAGTCTGTCATTTTTTTTCTGTACATTCATAAAAGAAAAATGTTGAGAAAGAGGCTGTAACTGGGGATATATGGCACATGTTGATTGCCCCCAATCTCTTAAAATAAAAACTAGTTACAAGCCAGTTCTTTATACTGTTTAGCAGTTCCCGATGGGTTTTCTGTAAAGGTTAGTAAAGTAGAATGAGGCTAGGTGGACCCTTGAACATAGCCTAAGCTTGAGTTCTGGTATTGAATATTTTTTTTAATTAAAAACTCGCCATAGAATTTGGCACAGATAGAATTATGGCTCAGAAAACAACCCACCCCCAGACTGCATTTAACTTACCCATTTGCAGTTATGTAACTGCTTTGGAGAGGTATTGGATTTTTTTGGGGGGGAGGGTGGGGACAAAAAAAAAAACAAAAAAACAGTATAAGTGTGCTTCCACTGAACTAGTATAGCTCGAGTTTTTTAGTGTGAACTTCTCTGAGATTTGTCCAAAGAGCTAGGCGAGTTCCAAATCGCCTAGAAACATTGAACAAGTCAGTTGACTTTTTGGCAAGCGAGGCTTGTTTTCCTACAAATTAAGCTCTGGCTTTTTTTTTTTTTTTTTTTTTTTTTAGATCTGCCAACCAATAAGGAGGGAACATGAGTGAGATAGCTGTAGGTTGTGGAGGTAATAGCACTGCTAGGAAAGCTGGAAGAGAGAGTGTGGTGCTTTGTTGATTTGCACTAATAATAAAGTGCTGTTTTGTTTGTGCTGTTGTTGTACCTGACATCAAATATAGGTCAGTGGAAAACCCTTATTTTAACAAAGGTAATTAAACTCACTAGATAGGTCTAAGAAAACCTTTGCAGTTCATTGTCCCTGCTGAATTCTCGATGCTGGCTTGTTAGGAAGACTGACCTTAAAAGAATAAAAACACAATGAAGTAACATGAACCCCACAAAATATATTTTCAGAGTTTAATCTGTTTCGTAAGAAACATGATTTGTTGCTTTTAAGTGATAATTTGTTGCTTTTAAAGGCTGCTAACATTAGAGCCTAAACCCTTTATAATTTGCCTCCCTGTTTTGATACCTTGTGGGTCAAATTACATTTTTTAAAAATAGGTATTTTCTGAGTGTTAGAAAGTAACTGAAACCTACCAAGTGATTCTTGACATCTGGAACCCAACCAGAATGATTTTTAAAAAAATATATTTTATTGATTTTGTACAGAGAGGAAAGGAGAGAGATAGAGAGTTAGAAACATCGATGAGAGAGAGTCATCGATCAGCTGCCTCTTGCACACCCCCTACTGGGGATGTGCCCGCAACCAAGGTACATGCCGCTGACCGGAATTGAACCTGGGACCTTTCAGTCCCCAAGCCGATGCTCTATCCATTGAGCCAAACCGGTTTCTGCCAGAAAGATATTTTTTAAGGGTTTTTTTCCCCCCCTCGTTGGAAATTAAATAATTTAGGTAAATAGATACTATATTTATTCCACTGCAGAAAATAAATCAGTAAAAACACAATGTAAATAGAACAAATAATTGTATTTCTCTACTGTAAATATTTCAGATCTTTTAAAAGACATTCTTTGTAGCTATAACTTTCAGTCACTTTTTTAATGTAGAAACGATAGTTGATATTCTAAGTAGTGTAACAGTGCAACCCAAGCACAGCATACCTGATGTATGGGATGGTGAGAAGATAACTGTCATAGATTTAAACGTTATTTTAATCCCTGTTAGAAAAAATTACACATACAAAGAGTTAGTTTGAAATCAATAAGCATGTCCTTGGATGGGGATGTAGGGGGGTGGAAAGAGTTATTTTGACCAGTGCAGATTCAGGATAGTGCTATTGCTAAAAGGGTATTGTACAAAGTCAGTTAAAAATGTCAGAGCCCTGAAAGTGTTCCAGTCCAGCCTCTATTATGGCACTTTCTTTTGCAAAACACAGACACACGCACGCGCACATGTTCTCCTTGCTCGCATAATGGAAAAGTAACCCAGTTAGTACTACTTCATTGGCAGGCCTAAAGATCAGCCTGTTCAGTTGTTTGAGGTAACACCTTGGCAAGCGACTAGGTGTGCTGTAGCATAGCCAAGACTGGTGCTTCTAGTGGACCTTAATAAAATAAGGGAAGCCGTGGCTGGGTAGCTCCGTTAGTTAAGAGTTCGTCCTGGTAAGCCAAGGTTGAGGGTTCAATTCCTGGTCAGGGCACATATAAAAATCAACCAACAAATACATAAGTGGAACAACAAAATTTATTTTTTTCTTACTCTCAAATCAATAAATAAAAATAAAATTTAAAAATAAGGGAAGAACAATAAACATTACTATCTTATAAAAAAATAATAAAATAAAAATAAGGAAGAGTGGGCTAGAAGAGGTCAACAGGAAAAGGGGGAACATATGTTGTACTTTTAACAATAACAATTTTAAAAAATAAGGGAAGAGGAAGTTAATCATGTACTTGATTAAAATTCCTGGAAGAGCCGAAACCGGTTTGGCTCAGTGGTAGAGCATCGGTCTGCAGACTGAAGGGTCCCAGGTTCGATTCCGGTCAAGGGCATGTACATTGGTTGTGGGGGTGGGGGGTGGGGGTGGGGGGGTGCAAGAGGCGGCTGGTCGATGTTCCTCTCTCATCGACGTTTCTGGCTCTCTATCTCTATCCCTTCCTCTCTGTAAAAAATCAATAAAATATATTAAAAATAAATAAAAATAAAATTCCTGGAAGAATAGTTGAGACTCGTTCACCCAATGAAAGCCTCTCAGAGTAGCTGCTGCCCCCAACAGGGACCTTGCATCCATCACTGGCACTAACCCAACTAACATGACTCTGGCTTCCCTATCCTGAGCCTAATGCCTTGGAGAATTGTGCCTCACTTGTATATATATCTAAACCATATTAAGCAATATGTAGCAATAATTAAATGAGACATTTTCATATTTAAGAATGACATTTTTAATCCTGAAATAAGTACTTATCATTATTGGGCTTCAATGAGATGCATGTACCAAAAACTTATTAATTTGGACCATTAAAGAAAGGCACTTTAATATTTCAAAAAGAAATCATGTAATATTCATTAAGTTGTATTACTTTGAGGTATACCGCTACTTAAGCTAGCAGTTTACAGTTTTTGAAAGCTAATAAATAGATTTGTGATGAGAATGTCAGTGGAATAATCCTCCTGAGTAGGTCTTTGCTTATTGACTCCTTTTTTCTCATTAAAGAATTAAATTTCAGCCTAATCTCTGAGCATTTCCAGATAGGGGAGTAAGTTTTTATAATGTTTTCCTGTTCTGTAAAATAAAGATATTAACAGATGTATAGATGTAGTATGTGGCTAATTTTTATTGAGCTTATATGATGTTCAGTACTTTATTATTTTTTTTTTAATTGATTTTAGAGAGGGGAAAGGAGAGACAGACAGACACACATTGATTTTGTTCCACTTATTCATGCATTCATTGGTTGATTTTTATCTGTGTTATGACCAGGATCAAACCCAAAACCTTATTAGCGTATCAGGACGATGTTCTGACCAACTAAAATATTAGGAGGCCAGGGCGCAGTACTTTATATGGATTATCTCATTTAATCTTCATAGCCAATTTTATGGAGTAAAGAAAGATACTAGTTCTTTTACCAATTGAGGAAACCAGAGTTTAAAATGGTGAAATAACTTGCTCAAGGTCACACTGTAAGGGACAGACCTAGGATTCAAAGCCCATGCTCATAACCACTACCTAATATAAAGATGATAAAGTATATTAGTTGTATTTTAGGGTTTACAGGTATTTTTAGAAATGTCATTTTGAGGTTAATGTTATAAGAGCAAAAGAAGCAAAAATTACTATTTTAACCATATTGCTTTTAGTTAGGCAATTTAGTATCATTTGAGGGATGTATTCCTTTAATCAGACACAAAGTAAAACTGAAATTTGGTTTCTACTTTTGAAACCTTTGATAAAAATGTAGACTTACTATGATTTTATTTAGAAAACATTGGAAGAAAAGTAGGTAAAAAGATTGGAGAGGATTTTTTTTTATCTACATGCAGAATTGGAAATGCATTTGCAGTAATCAACATTTATAATCAATTTGAGTAGCACAGTAGGCATCTGGAATAGGAAGAAGTTATACACTGAACTTAGGGACAAGCAGTGCGGGGGAAATTTTGCCAGTTACAGCCTTTTTTTTAACAAAAGCAAAACATTTTTCTTTGTACAAAAGAGACTTTTTGTTTAGGATCTAGCTTGGCTGCAAAGTGTCTGCTGGCTAACTTCCTATTTTGATGCTGCTGTGGCTGAAAGTTGCTGGTGTTGTTTTGCACGAAAATTTGTCTTGTTTTGTGAACATGAGAAAATTCAAGTGTAGGAAAACCTATACCTGAATATTTCAAGCCTCCCTTGTATGACTGTGCATATAGATGTATGTTGAAAAAGTAACTAAGTGGCTACTTAGAGGCTGGCAGTTTTTCTTCATTGACGGTATGTTTTTCCAAGTTACAGGTGTCCTTTTATTAAAAGTAATGAATGCCTAAGGAGATGGGGGAGTAACTAGTAACCAAATGGCAATTGTAACAGACTTCTAAGCTACTCATTCTTTTTTGGGAGAACTAAGTTTGGGGAACAAGAAACAGTAAAGAGAACATATTTTGAATTGTAAATGTATATGGTTTTATTTAATTTGAATAATTTACTTGATGTTATAAAGCATTTACTTGGAAGTTTTTTCATAATATTTTTAACTCCCACTTGTTCTGTAAGATAAAATATTCTGGGCACAGAAGAGGAAAAATTCTTCAGTTCTCATACTGTATTTTCTAGCTAAATGGCACTTCTTATTCCAAGCAAAATTTCAAGTTACTGTACTTTATAATTAATATATAATTTAAAATTATAAAATACAATTAATATATATATCAATGTTTCTCTCTCATTGATGTTTCTAACTCTCTATCCCTTACCCTTCCTCTCTGTAAAAATCATATGTGTGTGTGTGTCTGTGTGTGTGTGTGTGTATATATATATATATATATATATATATATATATATATATATATGCCTAAGCAACCATTATGACTGAATGACCAGAATGACCCAGTCGCTATGATGTACACTGACCACCAGGGGGCAGACACTCAATGTAGGACCTGCCCCCTGGTGGTCAGTGCACTCCCATAGCCAACTTTCTGTGGTGTGTCGTCGTCCGTCGTTGTTGTCGTCGTCGTCGTGTCGCGCCCCCCCCCCCTCCCCGCTGGCTGGCCAACCTCCCACAGCCCCTCTCTCTGGCCAGCCCCCCCATCAGCCCCAATCTGGGGGACCAGCCACTCAACCTCCTGTGGTCCCTTCCCCCAGCCAGCTGGTCCCTGATAGGCCTCCATCGCTGGCCAGGCCAAAGGGCCCACCTGTGCATGAATTCGTGCACTGGGCCTCTAGTATAGATATATTTAAAGCAGCACCAAGGACAATAGCTGTTCCATCCTCTACTAACCTGCAAGTTGTGCTCCTGGACAAAGATGACTGGTGAAGAGTGAGAGTGTCAGTGTCATCTGTGGGATTTTTACAGGACTAGAGTTCTGATATGCAGCTCATTCTTTCTGCTCTTTTAGAAGCTAATAAAATACAGTCAAGGTGTGGTTCTCAAACCAAGTTCATTATCTGGGAAACTTGTCATGCAGATTCCTGAGCTTTATCCTCCGATGGAATCTCTGAGTCAGTGAGTCAGAGATTAGACCAGTGATGTACTAGTGCAGGCCAGTTGTTGCTCTGCAGTTTGAAAGAGACTGTAAAAAATGGTGTCAAAGGCTAGTTTTGTGCTAGGTTATTAAATTGTTCAGCTAGTCGGACATTGAACTTAAATTTACTTTGACCTTGATAGTGATAGAGATCATTTGCTGAAACATTTTGTTCATGAAACATTTTGTTCAGGAAACTTTTTTTTTTTTTTAATTGGGCTGCTTTAAATGTCTTTATCCACATAGAACCTAGCAGTTCTTGGAATGTCATAGGTATTTGGTTTGTACTAACTGATTTAGAAGTTGCATCACCTAAAATTTGATAAAGATGAAAGCTCCTTAAATTCCTTTTTTTGTGAATGGTAGGAGAGAAAGTGTCTAAAGCCCAGAATGAGGATTTTCTGTATTATATACCAGGTGAAGGAGTTATGATTTGATAATATGTCTTTTTCTCTCCCCTAATAAAAAGGCAGCTGGCCCTAACCAGTTTGGCTCAGTGGATAGAGCATCAGCCTGCAGACTGAAGGGTTCCAGGTTCGATTCTGGTCAAGGGCATGTACTTGGTTGTGGGCAAATCCCCAGTGGGGGGTGTGAAGGAGGCAACTGATCAATGTTTCTCTTTCGTTGATGTTTCTAACTCTATCCCCTTCCCTTTCTCTCTGTAAAAATCAATTATATATATGTTTAAAAGACAGCTGGTCTGGAGTCTCTATGTCAGGAGATTTTTTTTACTTTTTTTTAGAATGTGGTGTGTTTGAGAACATTTATTGAGAATTTGATAAATACTGTTCTAAGCACTTCACTTGTATTGACTTATTTAACCCTGACAGCAGTTCTTGAGTTAGAGTGCTTTAAATATCCCCCCCTGTTTAGATGAGATTAAGCAATTTGCTAAGGCCACATGATTAGTAAGTGTGATAAAAGAATCTTGCATTTTTGGCCTGGGAGTGGTCTAGAAATTTAGTCTATGACTGATGCCAGCTTAATTTCCTACTCTTATTTCAGAAATGGAGACGTGAGAATTTAGAGTTTAAGAAGATAAGGGTAACCAAGGAGCTCAGTACTGGGTCATTTTGGGGACATTCTATGATCATTATAGAGTTATGACATTTGTATCTCTTACCATATGTTGTTATGACATTTGTATCTCTTACCATATTTGTATCTCTTACCATATCCTTCTAGTAGATGTGTAACGCTTGTTTGTTCATAGAGTAGTGCCATAATTTTAAGTGATTAGCATTTTTGAAGATGAATGTGCACATTAAATCTCGTTATAACAAATAACTAGAATAAATTCATGATGGGGGAATTTTTTGACAGACATTTGTTCTGAGTAACGTTGACAGTCTCTTGTGTTACATGTGAAGGGCTATCTTTTGAAAGAGGAAAGGGTAGTGGACATTTTCTGAGATGTAAGATAACCCGGAGTTATTTCATCAGGCAGTTTCACAATGTATAGTGTTAAAAACTAACCATTTTCAAACTCCCTAGAGATTTCTTCTGCCATTTTATCAGGACAGACTTGGACACCATCAGTGACTTATTAAGTGCCATACTGACTAATTGGAAGAGTCTTTGTTTATGGTAGCTGTTCTAAAAGGCTTATTACATTCCGACCTTCATTCTATTTAATGTTCTCATTTCTTAATAAACTCTTTACTTCCAGCCCATTTTTCCCATCGTCTTGGTACAATCAGGTTGTCCAAGTTTGTTAGGGTTTTAACTAGCCAAGGAAACGTTTTTTCATATTATAGAATTTTTGGTAAAATGCTTGCAGTCACCCTGGCCAGTTTGACTCCATGGATAGAGCATCGGCCTACAGACTGAAGGGTCGCAGATTGGATTCTGGTCAGGTCAAGGGCAAGTACCTCAACTGAAGGCTCAGCCCCTGTCAGGGCTCATGCAGGATGCAATCAATCGATGTGTCTTGATTTTCTGTCTCTGTCTCTCTCCCTTCCTCCCTCCCTTCCACTCTAAAAAGTTAGGATTGTTGTTGTTTTTAAATATGTTCTCATTGATTTCAGAGAGGGAGAGACAAAAACATCAATGATGAGAAAAAAAATCATTGATCGGCTTCTTCCTGCACTCGCCTGACCCTTCAGTCCACAGGCCGACACTCTATCCACCAAGCCAACCCAGCTAGTGAAAAGTTAGGATCAACAGCCACCACCACAGAAATGCTGTCTGTCAGGCAGTCATGGCGTTCAGTATAGGACTTGTTTGTTGGTATTGTGAGAGTAAGAATTCTGACCTAATCTAACTTTATTTCAGATTATTATACACTTTACTCAAAACTTTTGAAGCAAGGCTGGGGAAACTGACAAATTTGTGTCCTGACAAAGCATAGAATGCTTCTACCATGCTTGCCAGCCCTGCACCCCTGGCAAAGTGTGTATTCTTTGGTTAGCAATCAATATAAATTGCTTTCTTTTTCATTTCATCAAGGCCACCCCCAGTCATCCTCATTTTACTTACTGGTTCTGCTTATTGTTTGTCTCCTGCTCTGTATTGTAAGCTCTACACCAGGGGTCCTCAAACTTTTTAAAGTGGGGGCCAGATCACGGTCCCTCAGAGAGCTGGAGGGCCGGACTATATGAACTACTAATTCCTACTGTAACACCTCGGCTGCGCTCACTGCCCAAAAAACCTGGCAGGCCGGATCAGACTCCTTTGCGGGCCGCATGTGGCCCGCGGGCCGTAGTTTGAAGACCCCTGCACAAAGACAAATATATTTTCTGTTTTGTTCAACTGCTTTTCACCTAGTTTCTAAAACAGTGTCTGGTGCATGACAGGCACTCAAATTTTTGTTGAGTTATTACTAATTCATTTTGCTCACTTTGGCCTGTAAGATGACAGGCCTGAACCTTCTGAAATCTCCATCTTTATAGAGCAGGTAGGCTGAGCATTCTGACGTGGAGTCGGTTTCACACACCTCAGTGTGTTCCTGTTTGGAGGGAGGGGTTCCCGTTTTACCTTAATCCAGATTTAGTACATTGAATGCTTCCTGACAGAAATAGGAATAGTAAATTCAGTAACAATACATAGCTCATATTGTGGAATATTTCTGTCTTAAATGTAGCCTATAGTTTTTTAAATTTCAGGGTTTTGAACCTTTTAACCTATAATGCTGAGTTCTTTTATATCCTTAATCCAGTCTTGCTGAATATCATACTTTATAATGATAGATGCGACCATGTTTATTTACGACATTAAAACTAAATTTAAATTGCAGCTTATTTCAAATATTTACTGTACCACCACACTTCTCTTTAAAATTATATATATGTATATAGGTATATATGTATATGTATATGTATACATATGTACTTTTTTTTCCTGGAGAGAGTGAGTTAGAAACATCAATGATAAGAGATGCCCCATACTGGGGATTAAACCCACAACCTGCACATTAGCCCTGATCAGGAATTGAACTGTGACCTCCTGGTTCATAAGTCAGTGCTCAGCCATTGAGCCACTGAGTCATAGAATAGTATGCTTGTACCCAAATTTCAGTCATACTCTTCTAAAGGCCCAATTGCTATTACATCACATTTCAGTGATGTCTTGAAATAGAGGAATGTTATCTGGCATTTAGGAACACTTTTATAATAATGGAATTTATTTATTGCAGTAAGATATTCTTATTTATTTTTGAGTTTATAAAGTTAACCTACATAATAAAGAGCTAATATGCTAATTAGACCAGAAGCTGGACCCTTCTTCCTGAACGACCAGTGGGCGGGGCCACAGGGCTCAGGGCTGAGCTCCTCGCATGAATTTCGTGCGTTGGGCCTCAGTTTTGAACAAGGTAATAATTTTTCTTTTGTCTAATTATTTAGCTTCTCACATGAAAAAGAATATAAGCTGAATAAGGGTAATCCCAAGGGTTTTTCTCTTTCACATCTTCCCTATTTACTCACTCAAGGCTTTGCTACCCTGAGTCTATTTAGGTCTCACCTGAACCTTTGATTCATTCATATGGAATGACTTAAGACCGATTTTGTTCCAACTCTAAAGATCCAACAACACGGAAGAATGTACCAAGACAGCGCCTGCTCTCGGAACAGTTGTTTTTCATCTTTTCCCCAGTAGAAACTTGCTAGGTTGGGCAGTTGGAAAGCAGTGTGCTAAATCAGCGATTACACTGGTATTAATAACTGGTAAGCCTTAATGTATACTTTTTAGAATGATATTTTCTGTCTTAAAAGAATTTCTAGAGTTATCTCTTAAGAGATCAATTTGCATATTCAGTTTTAGTTGAATTGGCAAATTGGTGCTAGGTTTTTTGAACAGGCAAGCTTTTGCAGTACCTTTAGCTTAAAATTGAGGCCATCTGTACATGGGACCAGTCTCCCAGTGAATAGAACAGGATAATTCTAGTCTGATTTTTAGGCTCAGGGATTCACTGTATCGCCTAAAAATCAAAAAGAACTCTGGCCACTGTCTGTTCTCACATTCTCAGACTGTAGCAGTGGGTTTATAGAAGCAGTGTCTTCTGAATTGTTCAGTTTACAGATGACTATGTCAGTGCTTCATAACATCAAGTTATTTTGTATGGATTGCATTAATTTCTGTGAAATAGCTCTACCAAAACAAAGGAGGGAAACTTTCCCAGGTGTTCCAGTCTCATCTCTTTTTATGCTTTCCCTTTACAATGGAAAAAACAGACTGAAAAGTACTGATCATGAATTTTTTTGTCATTTGCAATTTGCAGCATGATGTGGCTTTTCTGTTTCACCATTGGCAATTTTATGCATGTTTTATAGGATAACTGTTGGCATTGTTTTTGTTAAATATTTGTGTGTGTATATATACATCCTGTGTGTATATATGTATTTAAAAAAAAAATAAAACGCATGCTGCTTGGCCTGACTAGCTAATGTGTAATTGTACTTGGTAAACAATTCTTTTCTTTCAAATTTCAATCATAGAGGGATTGAGCTCTCTCTGCTCTGATGAGCCACCTTCAGAAATTAGGACTTCCTCCTCTTTTGCATCTTCAGAAACATATAACACTGACCTTACAGTACTCCACGGAGAGCAAAGCAGAGAGTTAGGCAGCCAGCCTGTTTTAGCCAAAGAAGGAAAGGGGAAAGGCTCCTTGGCTCTTCTGGAGGTGAAAACGAAGGAAAAGCCTCAGGGGACCAGTGAAGACGCAGCCAGCTCCCCGGTTTCTGTTGCAGAAGGAGGTCACTGTAACCATCCTTCCATTCCAGCCCGTTTCCCAGATCGTCCTGCTTTTCTCTCAAAGAAAGTTGTCCAGATGGAAGAGCAAATAAATAAAGATCAAGAGTCCAAGAACCCAAATGAGATACCAAGTAGGGACGACAAAACTGCTGTGGATGCTGGTGACAAGTTCAGTTTGCTAACTGCCCAGAAACCGCCTGCCGAGCAGCCTAAGGCAGAAGGCAGTTGTACATACTCCTTGTCCCCGTGCAAAGTTTCAGGAGGTGGTGGTACTGAAAAGGATTCCCCTGAATCCCCGTTTGAAGTAATTATTGACAAAGCGGCATTTGACAAAGAATTTAAAGATGCATATAAGGAGAGCGCAAATGATTTTGGTAGCTGGGCAATGCACACTGATAGAGAATCACCTGCAGACATTGCAGAGTCTAATGACAAAGTATTTCCACTGAGAACAAAAGAGGCAGGGTGTTACCCAACCTCTGCATTGCTCACTAGACAGTTTTCACACACAACTGCAGCACTGGAAGAAGTGTCTAGATGTGTGAGCGATATGCATAACTTCACTAATGAGATACTGACTTGGGATTTGGTTCCCCAAGTGAAACAGCAGAGTGACAAATCTGACTACATCACAAAAGCTGCAGGACCTGACATGAGCGAATATAATTCAAAAATTCCAGTTATAAATCTTAAAGCTAACACTCATCAGAAAACTTCTGTATGTTCTGTTAGTGGGAGCACTCCCGTCAGTAAATCAACACGTGACGGGGCAGAATCATCTCTCTCACAAGAAAATGCTGGCATTAGAAAATCTGTACCAGACTGTCTCGATTCCGTAACAGAGGCCAATAGCAGAGGTGTACGAGGCAATGTGCAGAAACAAGATGACACACTTTCAGAGTCACCTGTGTCTCCGTCTGGGAAGTGTGTCTCGCTGGGTTCTGGCGCGGCCACAGTGACAGGGCTTGGACCTGATGGCCACCTGAGAGGCGGAATGAGCTGGCCGAGCGCTCCGGTGGGAGAAGGGGCGGAGGCGGATAGTTCCGGCGAGTCCGATGACACAGTAATAGAAGACATCACAGCTGAGGTTGCATTTGAAAGTAGCAAAATTCAGATTGAAAAACCTGTCTCCACTTCAAGTGCTATTGTAAAAGCAGATGAAAGAGATGCCAAAAAAATTCACAGTTATAATAGGGAAAGCAAAACATCCGAAAACTTTGAAGGATCCGTCAATGACTCTGAGCCAAAAGTTCAGCCTGATTTTCTTAAAAGGAGTCCAGCTGGTATGGTGGCATGTTCCCAAGTACATGATATGAGTGTCATGTCGGGAGATGTGAAGCAGTCAGATAGAATGAGTGAAATTACTCCTGCTGAAAAGGTGGTTATAACCGAGGACCCAAAACTTCCTTCAGCAGCATCTTCAGATAATTTTAATGAGACAGAATTCTCACTAAATGTGACAGCCTCTGCCTATTTGGAGTCATTACATGAAAAAAATATTACATATATAGATGATTCTTCCCCAGAGGACCTGATAGCAGCCTTTACAGAAACCAGGGAGAAAGGGATAGTAGATAGAGATGAAGGAAATGGATTTGAAGCAACAGAAGAGAAGACTACGGATTTCACAACAACTTTTCCTGCAGCAGTCTTGCATGCAAGTGAGTCAGGCGATTCTGAAATTAAAGTCCTAAAAAGCAGACACTCTGAGCAAAACAGAGGAACAAGTGGCAGTGAGCTTTCGGACGTTTTCCCCGCCCATGGGACTTCAGCGGCATCTCTGGACTTGGAGCAGGAACAGCTCACAATCCAAGCCCTTAAAGAGCTGAGTGAAAGGCAGGGGGAGAAGTTACAAGATAGAATAGAATCTCCTTCTGAAGAAATACTCAGGCAGACTTTCACATTTGTTCCAGAATATTCTCAGCCACAGGGATCGCACTATGTCCTAGAACACATCGATGTCAAGACTGGATCTGACCTTGGGGTTTCTGAAAAGCCCCCTGTTATCAAAGAAACTGCTGGTATAGATGTTATTTCCAGCCTTAACAAGACTGAACTGGTAAACGAGCATGTCCTAGCAAGACTTCTGACAGACTTCTCAGGTAACCCTTTCTATTTGAAATACTGCATGTGGTTAATTCTGCTATGATGACTTTATCACAGTGCCATTTTTCTTAGTCTCTGATTTATATCACCACATAATGGCTAGGATGGAAACACACTGAACATGGGAGAGGAGGGGGGTTTTTTTGTGAGTTTTTTTTTTTTTTTTAATGTTTGCTTGGTTTTCTTATATAAATATTTCCCAAAGCAGACCAATTAGTAAAGTTAATATTCTAAAAAAAAAATTTTTATTCCAGTTTTTCCTATGTTCTCCTTTCCTTATTGGTTGACCCTAGGGTGAACACTGCTTTTAAGAATCTCTTGCCCAGAAGGCATGGCTGGTGATTGCAGGTCAACCTATGAACCAGGAGGTCATGGTTTGATTCCTGGTCCCGGGTTAGGGGCTCAATCCTCAGTGTGGGGTGTGCAGGAAGGAGGCAGCCGATCAATGCTTCTCTCTCATCATTGATTGCTTATCTCTCTCTCCCTCTCCCTTCCTCTCTAAAATCAATAGAAATATACTAAATATATATATATTTTTAGAAAAGAATCTCTTTATACTCAGCCAGTGTGGCTCAGTGGTTGAGCATAGACCTTTGAACCAGATGTTTACAGTTCCGGTTCCTGGTCAGACCACATGCCTGGATTGCTAGTTTGGTCCCCAGTGGGAGCCATGCAGGAAGTGGCCTATCAGTGATTCTCATCATTGATGTTTTTATCTATCTCTCCCTCACCCTCTCCCTCTCTGAAATCAGTACAAAAATATTTATTTTAAAAAGAATATCTTTAGGCTCTTATTTACTTACAAGGCTTATTTAAATCTCCATAATAATAACACTACTTAGCACTTTAGTATTTTGCTATGGGCTTTGTGCAATCTATTTGGCAATCAAAGATAAAAGAATTCCTGCTGGGATAGACAGTAAATGAAACTTTTAATTAATTTGATCTTATACCATAGAGAGTTTATGCTCTGAAAGTAGGTAACCTGTATTGTAGTACTATTTTGTGAGTAATACTTAAGACAGCTTAGTACGTATTCTTCTGCTTTGGACCTTATTTAGTGTTGTTCAGGCCAAACTCATTATATGGTACTAGAAGCCTTTCCCCTAATCTTCTGTTTATTTAAATGACCACTTTCCTAGCCTTCAGTTAAAATGCTGTCTTTTCTGGAGTCTTGGAAAGTGTAAGAAAAAAAGATATTTAAGGCCCTCCAAAAGGAACATCAACCTCTAATCTGATGCCAAGTTCTATACCTCCTTTTTTCAAATGAAATCATACAGAGAGTTATATAAGACAAAAATGAGGTGGTTGTTAGCGTGAACTTACTGTGATTATACCTCTTCCTTTTTTTCTGTAAGGTGTTCATGCACAGAGTGGGGAGGGGGCTCAGACCTCAGCAGCTGGTCTCCCCTTCTTGCGGCCAGAACTCCACTCAGCTCCTCCTCCTGGGCCGCCCTTCCTGAGGAGCAAACCACACAACTCTTGGACCTTGTCCCTCACCAACTTGCACTACTTTGGTGTGCTTGGTGCAGTGCCCGTGTTCCTGGCTCTGCCTCGGCTTCCTGGCATTCGTGGTCACTTTGTGGCCCTTGTTGAGGGCCATGGCCATGGGGTACCACAGAGCCATGGCTGCTGTGGCAGAAGGGCACCATTTACCTGTTATAAGGCATTTCTTTACTAAACATGGCAGACAGCTTGATCTTCCTAAATTTTAATCCTTGCCCAGTTGGTGTGGCTAAGTGTTTGAGTGTCAGCCCAGGAACTGAGGTTACTGGTTCTACCCCAGTGTGGGGTGTGCAGGGGGCAGCCAATTGATGTTTCTCTGTCATCCGTGTTTCTATCTCTATCCCTCACCCTTACCCTCTCTCTAAAAAATCAATAAAAACATACTTTTTAAAATAAATTTTATTCCTTAAAATAAAGGTAGTAATTTATAATATTTGAACATTAAATATGAAAATGCAAGTAACTGCCTATGACATAGTAAATAATCATTTAGCACCAAGTATAGGACCTGGCCAGGTAATTAATTAATTAATTAATTGTTAATTAAATGAATGTTCATAATTATCAATGAAAACATCGAGGATTTTTTATAAACTCAAGAATTTGAAATGGCAGTGAAGGATAGCTGGTATTCTTGAGTAATTGAAGATTATTGAACTGGGATTTAGGAGTGCCAGATTCTCCTTTTACTGTGTCTACAAGTGTGACATTGAACAATCTGAAAAGTGAGGATGTTGAAGTAGATGATCTTTATAATATCACTTCAGTGATATGGTTCTCTGACTCTGGTATATCTTAGGTTTCTTCATGAGTTGTTAGAATTCTCACAGCATTTTTTTTAAGTGATGAGGCATATGATAATTAGACTATAAGAACTCCAGTGTCTAATTCTGGCAGTTCCTGCTTTAGTGTACCTTAGACAACTGGCCTAACTGGTTCAGCATCTTCCTTGTTAATATGGTGATAATTATTTTGCTTTACTTTATGGTGTTGTAGTATTTAAAGTTGTTTGTAACTACTAAGTAATTCTCAGCTGAGTTATTTAACCCAGTGTGAGAAGGGAAAGGGGCAATGGAAATTTAGGATATTTGTCACTGACCAAATTCTATGATTAATAGATATTTTTTATATTATTTATTTATTTATTTAAAGTATATATTTTATTGATTTTTATGGAGAGGAAGGGAGAGGGATAGAGAGTCAGAAACAGCGACGAGAGAGAGACATCAATCAGCTGCCTCCTGCACACCCTGTTCTGGGGATGTGCCTGTAACCAAGGTACATGCCCTTGACGGAATCAAACCTGGGACCTTTCAGTCCACAGGCCGACGCTGTATCCACTGAGCCAAACTAGTTAGAGCTGATTAGTAAATATATTTTTTTAAAGCCATTTATTATATGCAAGAGGCAAATTCTACCAACTTTTTTTCTAAAATATATTTTATTGATTTTGTACAGAGAGGAAGGGAGAGAGATAGAGAGTTAGAAACATTGATGAGAGAGAGTCATCGATCAGCTGCCTCTTGCACACCCCCTACTGGGGATATGCCCGCAACCAAGGTACATGCCCTTGACCGGAATCGAACCCGGGACCCTTCAGACCCCAAGCAGACGCTCTATCCATTGAGCCAAACTGGTCTTGGCTGATTAGTAAATATTTTTAGATGATAATTAAGGAAGACCAGTATAATGAGACCAAGAACATGACAGATCTTCTTTTGTGGGTTTCAGAATTGAAAATCTTTTAAAATTGTCTTACTAAAAAATAATAATAATAATAATAATAATAATAATAATAAAATTGTCTTACTTCATGAATAAATCTTTTCAAATATAAGCTACTTCAGTTAGATGTATCAGTCTCTAGTCCTTTTCCAGGTGTACAAGGTATACTCTCACCAATATAGATAGTATGCTAGGCCATAAAACAACTCAGTAAATTTAAAGGATTAATATAATATCAAATAAGTTTGTGTGTTTTTGTTTTTGATTTTTTAATATATTTTATTGGCTTTTTTATAAAGAGGAAGAGAGAGGGATAGAGAGTTAGAAACATCGATGAGAGAGAATCACCGACCAGCCGCGTCCTGCACACCCCCACCGGGGATTTGCCCACAACCAAGGTACATGCCCTTGGCCTTTGGGAACAACTGAAGTTGGAATAAAATCAAGGGTTCCCCCAAAATTCAGTAATAAAAAATCAATGGACAGAGCATCAAGGTTCGCTCCTGTTTTCTCTAAAATGGCAGGAACCAGTATCTTTTCCCTTAACCTTGAGATTTCCATTGGGTGTGTTAGTGCCCTCTTTTGGTGTAATAAGGGTACTGCATCGGGCATCTTTTATTAAGGATAAGAGATAGGCACTCTTTAAAGTTTTTATTTATTTATTTGTTTATTTTAAATATGTTTTATTGATTTTTTACAGAGAGGAGGAGAGAGAGGGATAGAGAGCTAGAAACGTCGATGAGAGAGAAACATCAACCAGCTGCCTCCTGCACACCCCCCACTGGGGATGTGCCCGCAACCAATGTACGTGCCCTTGACCGGAATCGAACCTGGGACCCCTCAGTCTGCAGACCGACGCTCTACCACTGCCAAACCGGTTTTGGCAGTTTTTATTTATTTTTATTATTGGTGTGGTATTGGTCAACATGATCATATAGGTTTCAGGTGTGGGGTTCTGTTATAAGATCTGTATATTGCACCTTGTGCCCACACCCAAAGTCAGATCTCCTCTCACCATCTCTCAGCACCTACTTCTCCCCCCCTAAAAGTTTTAAAAATAAAAGTAAAAGTAATAGGGTCACATTATAGAAGATTCAAAAAATAAAAGGAAGGAATCACTCATAATTCTACCAGCAATAGAAACACTCTGGTGAATTCTTTGATAGAAGTATCATTTGCCATTAGCAAAATAAGATAACTGAGAAGTTATTGGTTTTGCTGACATAAGTTATAAAAAGGGGCTGTGCTATGTATTGAAATGGAATCTAAGAAAATAAAAGGCATAATTAGTACAGCACAAGACTTGAAACATTGAGACACAAAGTAAGTCTTTTGCATTTCCATAGGAATTTTAGAATCACTTTGTCCATTTTTTACAACCACCACCAAAAAAAACTCTTCAAAATTCTGATTGGAATCATATCGAGTTATAGATAAGTCTGGGGACAGTTAATATCTTAGCAATTTTTATTTTTTAACCCATGAAAATATTATAACATTCTATTAATTTAGGACTTTATTAGTTTCTCAGCATGTTTTATAGATTTGAGTGTATAGGTCTTACATAGCTTTAGCTAGAATCTATGCCTCAGTGTTTTCATGCTATTTTAAATGGTATTTTTAACTCAATTTCTGGGTGGTTAATGCCAATATGTAGAAATATAATTGATTTTGTATATTGACCTTATATTCTGCAACCTTGCTAACCTCATTCTATAGCTTTCATGTAGATTCCATCAGATCTTCTGCATAGGCAGTCATGCCATCTAATGACAGTTTTACTGCTTTCTTTCTTTTCAGTTTGGGTGTCATATTTTTATTGACTTACTGTATTGACTAGAACTTTTTTTTTTACATATTAAAGGAAGGTTTATTCCCCAGTACTGACTAGATCCTTTAATGCAATATTAAATAAAAGTCCTAGGAGAGAAATCCTTGTCTTCTTTTATTAAATATTGGGTCGGCAACTAAGTAATTGCGGATTTTTTAAAGAAAAACAATTTTTTCATGGAACTAAATAACTTTATTCTGTAATGTATTGCCCATTTTGATCAATGACCTTTTGCCATCTTTCAGGCAGCATCATAATCCCACGTTCAAAAAACTTCTGGTTTTTATTAGCAAAAAACTGAATCAGGTACGATTTGACATCATCATCATTATTGAAATTTTTACCATTCAAGGAGTTTTGTAAAGATCGAAACAAAAAGTAATCAGATGGTGCAAGGTCAGGACTATATGGTGGATGAGGCAAAACATTCCAACCAAGCTCCATTAATTTTTGCCGAGTGACCAAAGATGTGTGTGGCCTTGCATTGTCATGATGGAATACAACACCTTTTCGATTTGTCAATTCGGGCCGCTTTTCTTCAACTGCATTGTTTAATTTCGTTAGTTGTTCAATGTAGACATCAGAATTGATCGTTCGGTTGGGTGGTAAGAGTTCAAAGTAGACAATTCCTTTGTAATCCCACCAAACTGATAACAAAACCTTCTTTTGATGAATATCAGCTTTTGATGTTGTTTGAGTTGGTTCACCTGGCCTGCTCCACGATCTTTTCCGCTTGATATTGTTGTAAACAACCCATTTTTCATCGCCAGTTATCAGTCATTTTAAAAATGGATCATTTTCATTACGTTTCTTTAGCAAATCGCAGCTGCTAATGCGTTGCGTTAACTGTGATTCTTTCAGTTCGTGAGGAACCCATGTATCGAGTTTTTGAACATAGCCAAGTTGTTTTAAGTGATTTTCAATGCATGTATGTGATACATGAAGCTTCTCTGCAATCTCACGTGTTGTACTGTGACAGTCCGAATTGATTATTGCTTTGATTAGGGCGTCATCAACTTCAACTGGATGACCAGAGCGTTTTTCATCTTTGAGTGAAAAATCACCAGAACGAAATTTGGCAAACCAATTTTGACACTGCCGTTCTTTTAAGGCTTCGTCACCATAAACAGCACATAACTTTTTATGAGCTTGCGATGCGTTTTTCCCTTTGCGGAAATAAAAAAGCAAAATATGACTAAAATGTTCCTTTTGATTTTCCATTTTTCAACGAACGCCAAACGAAAACTACAAAACAGATCAAAAAACTTTTTTTACTGATTAACAGCTGAATAGCCAACTATCAAATAACAAAATGTGTTTTACATTTGTACTACGTCTGCAAACCTAAAAATTCAACTGAAGCCATATATGTGTGAAACCCGCAATTACTTAGCTGCCGACCCAATACTAAAGGCCCAGTGCACAAAATTGTGCACAGTGGGGTCCCTCAGGGTGGCCTGCAGGGATCAGGCTGAAACCCGCAGTCCAATGTCGCCTGCAGCTCCTGCCTACCGCTCCCGCTCATCCCCGCCCCACTGTGCCTGCCAGCCTGCCGTGGCACGCCCAGTCAGTCCGGATCCGGAGAGGCTCATGCTGCTGCAGCAGAAGCTCACCAGCAGTGAGCCCTGCATCTGGAGCCCTCCCAAGGGACGTGGCCTGTGAGATCCGACTAAAACCGGCTTCAACATCCCCGGAGGGGTCTCAGGTTGTGAGAGGGCGCAGACCAAGCTGAGGAACCCCACCCGTGCATGATCAGTCTGGGGAGGGACCCTGAGAGAGTTCCAGGGCGGGTCCGGCCCATCTCACTCAGTCCTGATCAACCAGTCCCCAGCAGCAAGCTAACCTACTAGTCAGAGCATCTGCCCCCTGATGGTCAGTGCACATCATAGCGACTGGTCAACCAGTCAACTGTCTGCCTCTTGGTGGTCAATGAATGTCATAGCAAGCTATTGAGCAGCCTTAGCATATCATTAGCATATTACCCTTTGGTTGTTCAGCTGTTCAGTCTATTTGCATATTACACTTTTTATTATATAGGATGTTAGCTCTAGGTTCCCTTTATCAAGTTGAGAATATTTCCTTCTCTAACCTAGTTTGCTGAGAGATTTTATCTGAAGGAATATTGGATTTTTGTTAAATACCTTTCCTATATCTTTTAAGATGATTATATAGTTATTCTTTTTCAGATTGTTGACAGGATGAATTATATTGAATGATTTATGAATGTTAAACCAGACTTGCTTTTTCTTTTGTTTTTTTCTCACCTGAGGATATACATTTTTTTTTTTTTTTTTTTTTATTGATTTGAGGGAGAGAGGGAGAAACATCAGTGTGAGAGAGAAACATCCTTTATGTGCCCCGACCAGGATCAAACCAGCAACCCAGATATATGTCCTAACTAGGAATCAAACCTGCCACCTCTCAATGTACAGGACAGTGCTATAACTGGCCACACCACCCAGAGCCCAGTTTATCCATTTATTTTTTTTATTATTTTAATATCTTTATTTTGATTTCAGAGAGAGAGAAACATCAGTGATGAGAGAGAATCATTGATTGGTTGCCTCCTGCATGCCCCCCGCTGGAGATTGAGCCACAGCCCAGGCGTGTGCCCTAACGGGTAATCAAACCATGGCCTCCTGGTTCGTAGGGTGATGCTCATCCACAGCCCCTCCAGCCAGGCTGGCATGGCATTTTAAAAAATATTCTCTTATCCTTGTAATGTCTGTAGAATCTGTAGTGATGTCATTTCTCTCATTCTTGATATTGGCAATTTGTGTATTTCACTTTTTCTTGGTCAGTCTAGCTAGAGTTTTATCTATTTTGTTGTTATTCTCAAAGAACTAACTTTGGTTTTATTAATTTTTTTTATAGGAAATTTTATTGATTTTTTTATAGAGAGGAAGGGAGAGGGATAGAGAGCTACAAACATTGATGAGAGAAACATTGACCAGCTGCCTCCTGCACACCCCGCACCAGGGATGTGCCCGCAACCAACGTACATGCCCTTGACCGGAATCGAACCCGGGACCCTTCAGTCCTCAGGCCGACACTCTATCCACTGAGCCAAACCGGTTTCGGCTGGTTTTATTAATTTTGTTTTTTATTGGAGAGGGAGAGATCTATTGTTTCACTTATTTTTGCATTTATTGGTTGATTTATGTATCTGCCCTGCCCAGAGATCGAACACAAAACCTTGGCCAACCTAGACAACACGCTAACCTACTGAGTTACCTGCCAGGGCCTCGTTGGTTTTTCTCTGTGTTTTCCTGTTATCTGTTTCATTGATTTCTGCTCTGATTTTTATTAATTCCTTCCATTTCCTTGGTTCAAGTTGTTCTTTTTTTAGCATTTAGGTTGAAAATGAGATTGCTGATTTGTCATTTTTTCTTATTACAGGCACTTTTATACTATGTACTGTTTTAGCTGGATCCGACAAATTTTTATTTTCACTCAGTTCAAAATACTTTCTGGTTTTTCTGTTGATTTTTCTTTTCTGATTCATTGATTGTTTAGAAGTGTTGTTTAATTTACAAATATTAGGGGTTTTCCCCGGATCTTTCTGTTACTGTCCTTAATGTCAGAAAACATATAGCAAGTGACTTGAATCCTTTCAAACTTATTGGGGCTGTTTCATGGTCCAGGATTTGATTTATCATGGTAAATGTTCCAAATGTACTTGAAAAGAATGTATATTCTGTTGTTGTGTGGGATATTCTGTGTCAAATTGCATAATAGTGTTCAAGTCTTCTATATCCTAATTGATTTTCTGGCTACTCTCTGTATTATTACTAACCCCTGACTATAATTGCAAATTTATCTATTTTTTAACACATTTATTGAGCTATAGTTTACATACTACCAATTCACCCATTTAAAGGGTACAGCTAAATGTTTTTTATCATTAGCACTATTCAATTTTAGAACATTTTAGTCTCCCACCACTTACCCCATTCCTATTAGTGGCCACTCCCCATTTTCCGCCATCACCACAGTCATAAACAACTAATAATCTACTCTCTGTCTCTATAGATTTGCTTATTCCTGGTTTTTATATAAATTAAATCATATAACATGTGGCTTCTGTAATTGGCTTTTTTTATTTAGCCTCATGTCTTCAAGCTTTGTAGCGTCAGAACTTCATTCCTTTTTATTACCAAATAAAATCCCGCTGTATGGATATACTGCCATTCTTTGTGCATTCATCAGTTCTGGTGTTCGGATTGTTTCCACTTTGGGGCTGTTATGAATAATGTTTCTGTGAACATTGGTGTGTGCAACTTTTTGTGTTGTATGTTTTCATTTCTCTTGGGCATTTGCCTAAGAGTGGAATTGCTGGACCATATAATAACTATGTTTAACTCTTTGAGGAGCTGTCAAATTGTTATCCAAAGTGGCTGACCATTTTTCATTCCCAGTAGGAAGGTAGGCTCCAGTTTCCCACATTCTTGCCAATATGTGTTATTGTAATTCTTTATTATAGCCATCCTAGGGGGTTCAGTGTGGTATTGATTTGCTTTTCCCTAATGACTGATGATGTTGAGCATCTTTAATGTACTTATTGGCTATTTGTGTATCTTTGGAGAAATGTCTCTTCAGATCCTTTGTTCAATTTCCAATTGGACTAATTTTTTTATTGAGTTATTTATAATTTTTTATATATCTGGATACAAATACTTTACCAGATATATTATTTGCAAATATACTGTTATTTTATGCGTATTTTGTCTCTCTCTCTTTTTTTTTTTTAATATTGATTTTTCACAGAGAGGAAGAGAGAGGGATAGAGAGCTAGAAACATCAATGAGAAAGTGCGAAAACGGTTTGGCTCAGTAGATAGAGCATCGGCCTGCGGACTGAAGGGTCCCAGGTTCGATTCCGGTCAAGGGCATGTGCCTTGGCTGTGGGCACATCCCCAATAGGGGGTGTGCAAGAGGCAGCTGATCGATGATTCTCTCTTATCAATGTTTCTAGCTCTTTATCCTTCTCTCTTCCTCTCTGTAAAAAAAAATCAATAAAATATATATATTTTTAAAAAAGAAACATCAATGAGAGAATCATCAATCAGCTGTCTCTTGCACACCCTCCACCGGGATGTGCCCGCAACCAAGGTACATGCCCTTGCCCAGAATCAAACCCGGGACCTTTCAGTCTGCAGGCCGACACTCTATCCACTCAGCTAAACCGGTCCCTGCTTGTCACTTTCTTGGTACCATTGACAGCAGAGAGATTTTTAATTTTGATATAGCCCAATTTCTTTTTTGTTGTTTTTTGTTTTGGTCATTTGTGCTTTTGGTATCGTATCTGAGAAGCCATTGCCTAAGGTCACAAAGATACACTGTGTTTTCTTCTAAGAGCTTTACGACACTTTCTCGCTTTTCTGAAATAACCATTTTATATCTTTTCCTCTCTCTGTAAACCTTCTTTGCTCCCCTGACCCCACCAGCCAGTGATCTCAGCTCTTTCTTACTGAGAAAATAGAAGCATTCAGAAAGAAGTCCCTCTTCCAATCTTCAGGTCTACCAATGGGCCTCAGAATCGGGCCTTCTTCCCAATCAATACTATTGGGTCGGCAGCTAAGTAATTGCGGATTTTTTAAAGAAAATCAAAGACAATTTTTTCATGGAACTAAATAACTTTATTCTGTAATGTATTGCCCATTTTGATCAATGACCTTTTGCCATCTTTCAGGCAGCATCATAATCCCACGTTCAAAAAACTTCTGGTTTTTATTAGCAAAAAACTGAATCAGGTACGATTTGACATCATCATCATTATTGAAATTTTTACCATTCAAGGAGTTTTGTAAAGATCGAAACAAAAAGTAATCAGATGGTGCAAGGTCAGGACTATATGGTGGATGTGGCAAAACATTCCAACCAAGCTCCATTAATTTTTGCCGAGTGACCAAAGATGTGTGTGGCCTTGCATTGTCATGATGGAATACAACACCTTTTCGATTTGTCAATTCGGGCCGCTTTTCTTCAACTGCATTGTTTAATTTCATTAGTTGTTCAATGTAGACATCAGAATTGATCGTTCGGTTGGGTGGTAAGAGTTCAAAGTAGACAATTCCTTTGTAATCCCACCAAACTGATAACAAAACCTTCTTTTGATGAATATCAGCTTTTGATGTTGTTTGAGTTGGTTCACCTGGCCTGCTCCACGATCTTTTCCGCTTGATATTGTTGTAAACAACCCATTTTTCATCGCCAGTTATCAGTCATTTTAAAAATGGATCATTTTCATTACGTTTCTTTAGCAAATCGCAGCTGCTAATGCGTTGCGTTAACTGTGATTCTTTCAGTTCGTGAGGAACCCATGTATCGAGTTTTTGAACATAGCCAAGTTGTTTTAAGTGATTTTCAATGCATGTATGTGATACATGAAGCTTCTCTGCAATCTCACGTGTTGTACTGTGACAGTCCGAATTGATTATTGCTTTGATTAGGACGTCATCAACTTCAACTGGATGACCAGAGCGTTTTTCATCTTTGAGTGAAAAATCACCAGAACGAAATTTGGCAAACCAATTTTGACACTGCCGTTCTTTTAAGGCTTCGTCACCATAAACAGCACATAACTTTTTATGAGCTTGCGATGCGTTTTTCCCTTTGCGGAAATAAAAAAGCAAAATATGACTAAAATGTTCCTTTTGATTTTCCATTTTTCAACGAACGCCAAACGAAAACTACAAAACAGATCAAAAAGCTTTTTTTACTGATTAACAGCTGAATAGCCAACTATCAAATAACAAAATGTGTTTTACATTTGTACTACGTCTGCAAACCTAAAAATTCAACTGAAGCCATATATGTGTGAAACCCGCAATTACTTAGTTGCCGACCCAATAGTTAGCCTCATCCACTTCGTATCTCCAGTTCAGACTTGCCTGTGTACTCCACACTGGCGGATCTGACCACCTCTTCACTAATGGATATCCTTACGCATCCATCCCAAATGAACATACTCTGTACTCTGTCTCCCTCTGCGCAAATGACGCCACATCCATCCATTTGCTCAGGCCCCAAGCCTACGTGTCATTCATATTTCGTCTCCTTCTGCATCCAGTCTATCAATCTGCCTGTTCTACCTCAAAAATACAGCTCAAATCTGTCCACTCATCTCCGTCCTTATCTAAATGACCGTCATCTCTCCCTTGGACCTCCAGGTTAGCCTCCTTGGGAGCCTCTCTGCTTTCACGCCTGCCCCATCGCAATCCGTGTTCTCTTTACGGCAGTAAGGGGGTTTCTCTTGTTAATATGTTAGCCCCTGCTTGACATTCTTAGTGACTTCGCATTTCATCGGAGGTAAAACCCACGGCCTTTTCCTTGCTCTGTGAAAGTGCTCCGTGATTCAGCCCCTCCCTCGGCTCCAGCGCATCTCCTGCCCCTCTCCCGTCCCTCTCTAGAGACATGTCATCCAAGCTGTGTCCTGCACACCTCCAGGGAGCACCATTCACATGTGTTAACATTGTGGGTTTGGTTCCTTATGACAATTTTCCAGCAGGTGGCAGTCAAGCCATGAGGGTAGGGTGCTTTTTCTGGTTTGCACAAAGGGAAATTCATTGCCTTAGAGGCTGTCGCTTTCCCTTCTCTGATACAGCGTGGTCTTCGACTCTGGGCCCAGCCTTCTCTCTAAGAGTTTCTTTTTCTTATTCTTTCTTTCAAATATTTCAAATTTAAAGACTAGCATGCATCGTACAAAAAAACTCCCATAAACCCTTGGTCTAGTTCACCAATGTTAACATTTAGTCACTTTTGCTTTATCTCTTCTCTATAGATTCATGGTTTTTCCTGACCATTTAAGAGCTGGTTGCAAACACCCTGCCCCTTTGTCCCTAAATCAGTGGTTCCCAACATGGAGCACATGCCCCACAGGGGTGCAATTTGACTTTTAAGGGGAGCAATTTGAGAATGAGTTATTAATAGTGAATTTTTTGCATTTCTTATGGGAACTCATATACAGTATATAAATATATATTGTGACATTTGTGCATTTCAGTTCTCTATGTTTTGAAACTTTATTTGCTATTTTCCATATCACTTCACATTACAATGTTTTAAACAATTTCTTAGTGATTTCTTCCTCAGGACTTCAACTGTCCTTTCGTTCTTTCATTTTTCTCTTTCATGGATGCCATGTTCTTTGGAAGCTTGTTTAGACCAAGTTAATGGCCTCTTAACCTTCCTCCGTGAATAGGAGTTCACTTTTGAATAATGGGAATTAGAGGTCACAGAGGCGCATCAGGATTTTAGAAATGCTTTAGGTGGAACATGCCCCCCCCCCCCCCCAAAAAAAAAGGTTGGGAACCACTGCCCTAAATACTTTGGAGTGTGTTTCTTTTGAATGATAATTTTTCTTTGTTTTGTGGTACACTTAGATTCTTATCACGTTTAGGAAATGTAACATGCACAGCACTTTTATCAGTTATATAGTTCACATCCACATTGTGCCACTTGTCCCCGGGATGTTCTTCACAGCTCTCACCCTGGTAGCCAGTGTCCGTCTGTCTCACTTTGCATTTGTGTGGTCAGTCTCCTGTCTGTCACACCATGGATATTTTTTAAGAATACAGGCTAGTTGTTTCGTAGATTTTTTCTCAGTCTGTGTTTGTCTAGTGTTTTCTCATCAGATTCAGTTTTTATGTTTTTGGCAAGAATACCATACAAGTGATGTGTGCTTCTCAGTACATTACGTCAGGAGGCACATGGTATCAGTGTGTTCCATCGCTAAGCGTTGTGTGTTGAAACTGTTCCTGTGTAGATAATGGAAAATGACATAGATTACTTGGACTCTGGCTATAAGAATTGCTCTCATAAGTAGGTAGCATTCTGTCTGTTCAGCTTTCCTGCTCAGTCAAGTGAGCCTGAGCTGCCTCCCGTTTCTCTCTCTCCTTTGCAACATCACTGCTGGGACTCTCAACCTCCCCTCAGCGATCCAAACCCCTACTTCCTCCCGATAGTCACATCCCGTAACTGGAGTCTTGGAACCAGTGATTATTTCTGCTATACCGTGAGTTTGTCTTCGGTGTTTTCTTAGTTTCAAGTTAGGTTCCTGTGGCTCCAGCTAAGGTTCGTTTCAGAGAAGAGGATTGAAGCTGAATATGGGGAAGGACTGGGTGCCAGGGGGTCAACTGAAACCTTACCCTCAATCACAGTCTTCCATATTTTGATTATAGTTCACATTTGAGTGGTTACTGTGTCATTTACAATGCTAAGCTTTCTACATGCATTAGCCATATTACTTAAAACAACTTCGAAATAGATGAGAAAACAAAGGTTTAGAAAGGTTAATTAGGGTATACAACTAAAATTACCAGGACTCATGTTCTCCAACTCCAAAGCCCTTGCTCTTTTTTGTATAAGCAAAGAATAGCAGAGGAAACTGAGGTAGTTATTAATGTTGAAGTGAGCCTTCACAGATTGGCATCCAAGTGCAGTATCATTGCTGGATGGGAGGCAATTGGCAGCAGTTACCCTGGGGTTTTTGAGTTTCTTCAGTTTCCAGTTTAAATGTCCCCGGCCGTAAGTCCCACTTGCTTGGGACAGCCTTGCTTATTTTACCCATTTCCTAACAATGACTAATAGTAGCCCCACTTACTCTCAAAAGTATTGCTTTTTAGATGATTATATGGTCCCCTACCCATAATCCTTCCTGAGTACTCTTCAGATGAACAGAGACTGGTGTTTAATTTTAATTAACACTAATAGAGCTTGATATATTTTTATTCACCACTCTCTCTGCCCCAGCCCAATTTATAAATTTCACTTTGGTTTTGGTTTTAGAGCCTGTTGACTGAATTAAACTGTAGGCACTGTTTGCTTCATTTAGACAACAGTTATCAGGATTTTACCACACTTGCTCTACCATCCTTTCTGCTGAAACATTTGAAGTAAATGATACTTTACCCCATTGCACTTCAAGAGCCACCTCTAAAAAATAAGGTCCTACGTTTTTGTAAACTTGTGCAGAAACCAGAGGGACCTTTTGCAGTGTGAATCATCACCCTGACATGTGCCTCCGAGGGATGGCGGGGCACCTGTAATTGGCTGCTGGTCCTGCTTCTCGGGCGAGCAGGACGCAGCCGGGGGACCGCCTGCCAGCGCTCCGGGTGTCGCGTGTGACTTACGTTCCCTTTCTCTCGGCAGTGCACGATCTGATTTTCTGGCGAGATGTGAAGAAGACGGGGTTTGTCTTCGGCACCACGCTGATCGTGCTGCTCTCCCTGGCCGCTTTCAGCGTCATCAGTGTGGTTTCTTACCTCATCCTGGCTCTTCTCTCTGTCACCATCAGCTTCAGGGTCTACAGGTCTGTCATCCAAGCTGTGCAGAAGTCAGAAGAAGGACATCCATTCAAGTGAGTTGAAGGATCACAAGGAACACTTTACAGTAGGGGTGTCGAACTCAATCAGAGAAGGGGCCAAAATCTAAAATCCAGCCTAAATCGCGGGCCGAATGGTTTACTGATCAGTCATAAACTGACAATGTCATAAACTGACAGCGGAGTGCAGTGATGACAGCGCGGTGCGGGCCACATTGCAAGGCCTGGTGGGCTGGATTTGGCCCGCGGGCCTTGTGTTTGACACATGTGCTTTACAGTTTAGTAAAGGGGTTCACTGAGGCTGGGCAGGTGTAAAAATAAGACCTGATGAACAATCAGGAATTATAGGGTCCAATCGGTGACACGAAACATCACCTAGACACCATGCAACCACTTTAAGAAATGGCCAAGGACTTCTTGACAAGCTAGAGTCTCACTTTAAGACCAAAGAGGACTGTCTGAGTTCCTGAGCGGGAAGGGCAGCGTGGGGACGCTCCGTGAGACGCGGGGACGCGCTCCGTGAGACGCGGGGACGCGCTCCGTGAGACGGGGGGGGGGGGGGGGGGGGGGGGGGGCTCCGTGAGACGGGGGACGCGCTCCGTGAGACGGGGCCCAACAACATTCAGTCAAGTCTTAAAACGACTTTGAAAGCTTGGTGTTGAGGCTGCGCTGTTGGTGATGATCAGAATTTGGTGTGTTACCCTTGGTTTTATGTTGGTTTCCTTCTTCCCTTTTTTGTTCTATATATTTATTCTTTATATATATCGTTAAAAACCTGACTCCATTTAAAGGTGTGTGATGCAAGGGAGAGTCCTGTACAATAAAACTGGACAGGTTTGACCTGCCGCCTCCCTCAGGCTGGCTGCTAAGGGTTCAGCACCGTGGGGTTATGTGTGGTGTGAGGCTCTGCACCAGGCAGGCGGGCCCTGGCCGGGGTCTCAGGGCATGCAGCCCTCTGCTTATCTTTCCTTTAGTTTTCTTAATACCAGGGGCAAGTTTTGATGAATGTAGGTCATGCATTTCTGAAATCCAGTTGCTAGCTTTTTTGACTGGGTTGTTAACATTAGCAAATGCAATGTTTTAAAAACCCTTTTCTCACAGAGAAAGAAACCCTGTTGTGACCGCTCAGAACTGTGACAGAATAGATGTCCGGCTGTGGCTCTGGTCCTTGTGTTTTCTCTTGGTGAAACTAGAAGGAATAGTTTAAACTATATGTGGCATTTGAAAAGTTATTGCAAATTAACTTTAACAAATCAATAGTTGTTAAATGAAGGGGTAAATACATTTTATTTTGCATAGGCTCAGGTGTCATGTCTCTTGCATGACACTGTTGTGGATTTGTAAAAATGTGTTTTACCAAGTTGCATTAATTACAACTAATTTTTATAATTTCATATTTGGTGGTAATTTTTTTTTAATAAATAGGAAAGGAAAACATGCCTGTTACTCTGCTTTCCCCACCAGACTGTAGGCTCTCTAAGGCAAAGCAGGCTTGTCTTTCCTGATGCCCAGCACCTCCGAGCGGCTCTCACAGGCACTCAGAGTCCTCAGGGAATGACAATGATAAGCACATGTTTCCTTCTCGGTTCTGTAGTGCCTCTGGGAGCAGCACCAGGTCTCTTTTTCTGTGGTTTTCACCGTATCAAACTCACTACTCCCCTCCTTTATGTTTTTTTAACTAATATGTTATAATGCCTCCTTTATCATTTGAAATGAAATTTATAAATAATATATTTATAAACAAAATTTTAAAAATAGATCCTGATTGTAATATAAAGAAATGACAAAATAGCCATGTATAATAAGATAATATGTGTTCCAGCCAATATATAATTGCTTGGAAATGAGTACACAAAAAAACAACAATAATAACAGAACATCAGCCGAAGCCGGTTTGGCTCAGTGGTAGAGCGTCGGTCTGCGGACTGAAAGGTCCCAGGTTCGATTCCGGTCAGAGGCATTTACATTGGTTGCGGGCACATCCTCGGTAGGGGGTGTGCAGGAGGCAGCCGGTCGATGTTTCTCTCTCATCGACATTTCTAGCTCTCTGTCTCTCTCCCTTCCTCTCTGTAAAAAATCAATAAAATATATTTTAAAAAAAATAATAATAATAATAACAGAACATCAGATACTTGCACATACATGTATAATCTCCAGTACAGATGTGCTTTTCCAAAATGGGGGGGGGCGGGGAGATTTAGCAAAGTTTAGAAAACAAAATACAATTTTAGAAAATTCAAGATAAGTTTAACTGTGAGGAAAACACCTTTGGGCTGTTGCTCACTTCTATCGTCTTTGCCTCTGCCACTACATGGCAGTGGTGCCCCACCCCGTCCGTGACAGCAGAGTGTGTCCCAGAGATTTCTGGAGTGCGTCCGTGGGGGAATCTCACACTCTAAAGGACTGCTGTGCTCACAGAAAGAGGCCTTCTCCTTCCGTGTCCAATGTATGACTGTTGTTTCTTCTTCTGGAAGATCCTACCTGGATGTAGACATCACTCTGTCCTCAGAAGCTTTCCATAATTACGTGAACGCTGCTATGGTGCACGTCAACAGGGCCCTGAAGCTCATCATCCGTCTCTTTCTGGTGGAAGACCTGGTTGACTCCTTGAAGGTTCATTCCGCTCACCTTGAAGCTTTTGGTGGGGAGGCTGGGGGAACCAGCGACTAGGTTAAGCTGCAGAGGAAAAACAATAAACAGGTTTCCACAGAGAAAAACAATTGTATGCTTTTCTCCATCCGCCTGTAAAAATGGAGAGAGGAGTTGATGGAGAAGGTATCTCGTGAACCTGGAGAACTAACAGGATAATGTAATCAGAAATGCATTTACAGTCTTGGGGCCTAAGAGAACTACAGAATTCTTTTATCCACCCTACAATGTATAGTGCAAATGGGGTAGCCTCTATTTTGAAATTATTTATGGCCTACATCACTAAGTTTATGTAGACTCAGTTAGCTAGAGGAAAAGGGCATTGGCTAACCTGAAGTTAGTGTCATAACTATTCCTGCTTAATCCTTCGCAGCTGGCTGTCTTCATGTGGCTGATGACCTATGTGGGTGCCGTTTTCAATGGAATCACCCTCCTGATTCTGGGTAAGGTGGCAGGGAGAATGTCTCGTGCTCTTTGAAGTCATTGGTAAGAGTTAAGAGCCAAGAGAAGGCCCGGCATGGCTCCGTTGCTTCCGAATGGCCCCGCCTTTAACATGCATGGAGTCCTTGAACCCAGATATTGTGTGGCTGAAGGTTTATTAGTTTGGTCCTAATTTTAAATATCAGAACAGCTAGAAGCAAAGGAGCATCATCTAGATTTGATTTGAATATGGGGATCTTAAATTTACAAAAATCAATGTACTGTATCTAACTGTCCTTAACTGAGAGATCTAGACATTTCTCATATTGAAGATCTGTGCTTCCCTATATTTCTTGAGGAAAAATCTGTGTGTTACTTGAGTCCTGAGACTTTGTGACTCTCACACTTACACGTGCTGTGTCCCATGATTCTGTCTTACAGCTGACCTGCTCATTTTCAGTGTGCCCATTGTCTATGAGAAGTACAAGGTAAGCTATGGCCTGCTTCAGATCAGATAAGCCATTTGATGTGTGACTACCCTGTTTCCCCGAAAATAAGACAGTGTCTTATATTAATTTTTTTCTCCCAAAGTTGCGCTAGGTCTTATTTTCAGGGGATGTCTTATCTTTCCATGCACTAGGTCTTATTTTCAGAGGATGTCTTATTTTTGGGGAAACACGGTAGTTTTAGTTCATTTTTTAGATATGGAAAGTTCAGAGCAATCTCTTCTATTCTGCAGTCTAACTTTATAAGTCAGGTACCTATAAGGAACTGGTAACAGTGGTTTCCTAAGTAGACAAACTGTCTAGGAGAGAGAAGGGAAGGAAGACTTACTTTTTATGCTTAGTTGTGTGCCTTTTGTGTTTTTATCACATAGCTGCATTATCTGTTAAAATAAGTTGGAAACATTTAAATAAATAAAAGCTCATATCTAAAAAGAAAATATTAAGGCTAATGTGGGACTCCATCATTATGAACAGGTGTTTGCATTGTGGAATGGTGCCTAAAGAATATACTAGATTTATGAGGTGATTATTTATGGATTAAGTCATCCATCAGCAGACTTTTTGGTATTTTGGTATTAAATGAATTAGTTTTACCCAGGAGCCAAAATACATTTATGATTATAGGAAATAGATTATATACACATTATCTAGTATTCAGAAAATGCTATTATAAGTTCAGTTTCTCTAAAGAAAACACCTAGCAAGTAAGACTCTGCTGAAGAAATTAGTGATTTTCACTGCAACTAAATATGGGATGTTTATGGTTTAATTTAAAATCTGAAATCTGGAGTTTTAAAAATGCTTGTAAAAGCTGGGCAATATTTTTGTTTTCCAGAATATTCAGTAGTGTTTTTAAAAAATAGTTATCCTTAGACAAAAGATCATTGCCTTCAGGAGAGTTGTTAATCTTTGTGTTGCCATAACTGAGTCACTTCCTTTCCTTAAAGACCCAGATTGATCACTACGTTGGCATCGTGCGTGATCAGACCAAGTCGATTGTTGAGAAGTAAGTACGCTCGGGTTCCACGGTCCTCATAGCAGGTGCTCCCCACCCCAGTGACTCCGTCCCTGTGTGAAATGTTGATGCCAGTTTTTCACCCTGGGGAGGGGCACCTTGGTTTGATTTTATAAGAAATTATTTCATCTCTCTTTTTAAAAAAAATCCTCACCTGAGGATATGTTTTATCTTTTTATTTTTATTTATTTTTTTTTTTTTTTAAGAGGGAGAGAGGGGGGATCTGTAGGGAGAGAAACACAGGACAACTCTCAATCTATTGAGCCACTCCAGCCAGGCTCTTCATATTTTTTTTTTAATATACATTTTTTAAATTGATTTCAGAGATGGAGAGGAAGAAAGAGATAGAAACATCAATGATGGGAAGGAATCATTGATTAGCTGCCTCCTGCACTTTGAAATGAGCTCACAACCCAGGCATGAGCCCTTGACTGGAACCTACCTGGGACCCTTCAGTCCACAGGCGGATGCTCTATCCACTGAGCCAAACCGGTTAGGGCTCTTCATATTTTTTAAGAAACAAAACTTCAGCCGAAACCGGTTTGGCTCAGTGGATAGAGCGTCAGCCTGCGAACTGAAAGGTCTCAGGTCCGGTCAAGGGCATGTACCTTGGTTGCGGGCACATCCCCAGTAGAGAGTGTGCAGGAGGCAGCTGGTCAATGATTCTCTCTCATCGATGTTTCTAACTCTCTATCCCTCTCTCTTCCTCTCTGTAAAAAATCAATAAAATATATTTTTTTTTAAAAAGAAAAACAAAACTTCAGCCCTGGCTGGTCAGCACACGCCCAGGTTCAGGCTTCATCCCCGTGGAGGGTATGTAGGAGGCAACCGATAGCTCTTTCCCTCTTCCTCTAAAAATCAATAAAAACATTTATTTAAATAATAAAAAAGGAAACGAAACAGTTAAATCTACTGTTTGTGTCAGTTCCTTTCGCACACCAGATTTTAGTACATTTTCCAGCTTTAATAAGAGGAAACTGGTTATGTCCAGACAGCTCTGGCTTGATGCCAGGGTCCTTACCTGCTCTTGTTAGCTGTCCATTGGAGCTAACATCAGGCAAGGACAGTTAACACAGACGTGTATCTAGTTGGCTGTTCACTCCTGATTTTGAAAGGCAGTCCTTGCTTACTTGGCTTTGAACCTAATGTCTGGAATTGGCAGTTTTGGCTGACGGGCCCTGCCCCGGGATGTAACACTTGTGGGGAAAGGCTGTGGCATGGCTGGGAGGTGTGAATGGCCTTGGTCCTGGGGACACTTAGCAAACAGAATAAAGGCAGCTTTGGAGTCCTGTGGGGAATTGGGGAGTGGTGCCAGCTCCTGTAGTACTTTACTGTCTCCTTGCCTCTGAGTGCGGCTGCTTTCATGGCCCCGGTGGTGAGCGGGCATTTCCAGAGGAATGGGCTGAGTGTGCAGTCAGCTGTTGGCCCAGGTGCTCCTTTCTTCCTCTGGAGCCCATGAGGACCTGGAGGTCCCGGCAGGGAAACAGGCGGCAGGCAGCCGGCTTGGTGGCAGCAGCAGGGAATGGATCTTGGCAGACCCCTCACTTGACCCACACCAGGCTCCTCACCCAGAGGAAGCCTCGGAAACAGGAGGGTTTCCCACTGCCCAGCAAGTCTAGGACTGCCCACCAGCGTCACTGGTAAAGCTAGAACTGATGTCTACTTTTCCCTTTTTCCTCCCTCAACAGGATCCAAGCAAAACTACCTGGAATCGCAAAGAAAAAGGCAGAATAAGTACATGAAAACCAGAAATGCCATAGTTACTAAAACACCATTTAATAGCTATACTGTTGTTACTTGTACTATGAAGGAAAGTGCTCAGTGTCAGCTTGAGCCTGCATTCCAAGCTTTTTTTGGTTTTTGTTTTTGCAATTTGGTGTTTCCCCCTCCTTTCCCTTTACCTGCAGAATCAAGCACAAGAATTATTGGACTAAAAAATGAACTGATATCTTAGAACATAAAAAAAAAAAAAAAGAATAAAGACAGATTCAATTGAATAGGCAAATCAATACCTTAATGATGGTGGAGCCTTAATGGTGATGTAGCTTGAAAGGGGAAAGATTGGAGGGTAAAGGAGAAAAATATAAAACACCCCTCTTGGGTTCTATTTAATTTTCAGAGCTATGTAATTTTCTTACATAGCTGCCCATCATAATTTTTCCCTTATTTTTAAGCTAAGAAATGGTTAACTTGAGAAATTATCTGGGGATAAGAGTGGGATTCCTTCCCACGAGCTTGTGGGGGTTTTGCAGCCCTTGACCCCTCTTTACGCCCCACAATGTGAGCAGCTACTCTTCATATTCCTCTTCTTCGCTTCTAGATAAAACTTTCAACCCTGAGTAACTTATAGGTGATGGTGATAATTCCCGGTTACCAGGTGCCATCTGGTAGCCGAAAACCGAACCAGCCGGTGGGACTGGAGCGGGAGCCCACTCCCTGCCGCCAACAGGAAGGAGAGGCTCCGCCATCGGAAGGTGGTGTGGGGTCCTTCGGGACACTAGTTCCAAGCTTTAGTCTGAGAGCTTATTCCTGAATGTGCTTTCCTCCCTCTTCCTACCCACCTCGCCTCAAGTTTAATAAATATGGTTGTACTTTTCTTATCCTGAAACAAATGTCTGTAACTGCTGTATACTGCTGTAAGCTTGTTAGCGGAAAAAATCTGCATGTGGGCTCCTGGGTTGTTGAGTTGTTGTGATCCTATCTCAGTTCGTGGAGGGGATGCTCACTACAGAAACAGGCTTTTCTCCTAATCTTTTCCCCCAGCCTCCCCTTCATGGCTGCCGCTGGCCTGTGCTCAGCGCTGGGCCCTGAAGCCACAGCCCGCGGTGGGCGGAGGTGCTGTGTCCCGCAGAGACCACAGATGAGCACAGGGAGGTGCACAGGCCGTGCTAACGGAGGCGGGCTTCTGGGTGTGCTGTGCCGAGGGCTCCTTTCCCTCCCAGGCACACAGGATGTCCTAGCGCCTGTGTCCGGGCCAGGCGCTCCTTTGGAGTCTTCCAGGAAGCCAGGCCAGGCACGGCAGGGTTGGGTGTGCTGATGGGCTCTGTGCAGTTAAAAGACACAGAGCATTGGGCGAAGGGCGACGGGGGACCTTGGATTCCCGTTTGAGACTAAGCGTTCACCTCCCCTTCCAACACGGAAATTCAATAGATTTGAACGACACCTGTGAGTTCCTTCAGGTCGTAACTCATGACAACCAGAGGGAACCTGCCTGGTGACTTCAGCGTGAGGGCCACGATGTGTGACGGCCCCAAAGCACTGCATGTAGGCTGAGGTGGCGGAAGGAAAGCGTCTACTTTGGGGGCAATTACTTAGGAACTTAGATGGGTCACAGGCATCCTTGCCTTACTGCACTCTCTGTCTCAGCCCCTTCCGACACTTCAGCTGATTTCCGGTCATGGTGCAGAGCGTGCACTCTCCACCCTCCGCGGCCTCCCCTCCAGCCTGTCCGCACGGGAACCTGCGCGCCCGCTTCGTTTGGTAGTGCTGTGTTTAGCTACTTGGGCAGGTCTTGTGCCACACAGGAACTTTTATTTTATTTTAAGAAAAGCCCATAGATAAAAAATTCATGAAACTGTGCGTGTGTGTGCGTGCAACATAAAATACAGTAGCACCTAAGGAGCTTGAATCTTGGTTCCTGTAAAACTTTAAATTGATGTGGTATTAATAAAAATTAAAAAGTCTGGTGTCATTCTGCTAACTTTATTCTTTATACACAGTTTGAATAAAGAAAGAACCAAACAAGTCTTCCACTGGC
Source organism: Pipistrellus hanaki (assembly GCF_964339955.1). Lineage (NCBI taxonomy): Eukaryota > Metazoa > Chordata > Mammalia > Chiroptera > Vespertilionidae > Pipistrellus > Pipistrellus hanaki. The sequence continues at coordinate 78,116,661 of NC_140511.1, forward strand.
CCCCACCCCCACTCCACTTTGCGGCTTTTAAAAGCAACTGAGAGTTGATACCAGTATCGATGCCCCAGACTGCAGAACTTCCACAGGACAGCCAGGACGTGCGTTTGGTTTCTGGAAGGAAGTAGGAGCCCCTCTAAGAGGTGAGCCTCAGGAGCAAGATGAGGAGTGGAAGGGGCCAGGGGTCTGCTGCCCCGTTCAGTCTCACACCAACTGAGGAGGGTCCCGCCTACAACACAGGAAGCAGCTTCCCAATCACACATGGCCATGACGACTCCGTCCGTCGCCATGGAAAACAAAACTAAATTCATCGGGTCTTTGCCGAAACACTTGTCACCTGGGACTCTCCTCCAAAACCAAGGCTGCCATGCCCCTTAAGCTGGATTTTTTAAGTTTACTCAACATACCTTACAAAACAGGCTGAAACTTAAAAAAAAAAAAGTAACTGATGCAAACTTGACAAATATGCATACAAATGCTTGGATAATGAATGTCACTAACATGGTACATAAATGTGTATTCAGAGTTAACATTTACATATTGGCCATATAGCAAGCATACCATTAACAAAAAGCTCATGAAATGTCACCTGTTCACGTCAGACTCCCGAGACAAGGAGGCACACACCGAGAGGGACAGCCTGGCCCCTGGGCAATGAGGCCACAGCTCCAGCCAACACGGGCATCACCCACTGGCACCCGCTGCCACTGGTGGTCAGCATTGAAGTGAGCGTTTGTGATGGCTGAGGACTTATTAAAACGGATCGCTGGGCCCACCCCAGTGTTGGGCTCAGTGAGGTAGGCCCAGGAACTTCCGTTTCCGTCAGCTCCCATGCAATGCTGGCCTGGTGGCTGCAATATAATAGGTTGCCCCAATATGCCTACTGTTTTTGAACAGGCAGAGTAGCAAAAGTGGCAGAATACTAATTGTAGGTTTGAAAACAGCTTGTGTGAAGGAAAAGAAAAGAACGGCAGTGCCCAGCCTGGTGCCATCCATAATCCCTGGTCTCAAACTTGTAATACTGTCTCAAAAACCCTGAGGGTTCAAACACTATTCACTCTCCAGTCAACTGAGCGCCATGCGCACAATGGCAGGGCCCTGGCCCTGGCGGGAGGCCTGGGGCCAGGCAGCAGTCAAACCCTTAGGTTCGGATGGACGGCTGCTGCCCACGCCTTCCTGCTGGGCCTGCGGCCGGAGAGTCACTGGGGCAGTGTGCCGCCCCCAGGTCACAGCTAACTGCCCGGGCACAGCCTGCAGCGCCCAGCGTGCCGTCCTGCGGCCGGTCAGGTGGGAGCCTTCTAACTTACCAGAGATCGGGAGGCAGCGTCATGTAGTGCAAAGAAACTGAACTGGACGTGTTTCATCCTAGTGTGTGTCCTGTCCCTAGCTGGCTGCGTGACAACTCGGTCTCCGGGCTTCCTTTTACTTCTCCGTGAAAGGGGTGGAGGCAGATACTACTCTCCAAGGTCTTTCCAACTCGGACAATCTTGAATTATATAAAAATGCTATAAAATCCGTGGTATAAAATCCAATTCCCAAATCAGGAAGAGTCGAGGGGACCGGGCCTGCGGCACTTGAACCCTGGGCTCTGGCCTGGCGGGGCCAGGATGGGGGAAGGGCTCCTTTGCTGTTCCCGCCACGGAGGCAGCCTGGCCTCCCCACTCCGCCTTCCGGCCGCAGAACCGGCCCGTGTGAAGAGCAGGCTCGGGGCCGGAGTCCCTGGTGGGACCCTCATCCCCACTGCCCTCACCCCTTAAGTCCTCCTCCACCGCCTCGCAGCTTATCTCTGACACTCCTTAATAAATAAGACATTTGCACGCAAAGGTGACTGGGACAGCTCTCTCCCGCCCCTCCCCTCCCCTATAAAAGCATTAAATACAGTTTCCAAATAAAATACAAAGAGCAAAAAGGGCCTGATTTGGGGGCCACCCGTTCTCCACAGGAGAATGAATCTACACATCCCTCTCGGACCTGCCTGGGAGATCGCGGGGCCCCTCCCCGGCGGGGCCGACGAAGGCCGAGGCCGGCCCCAGGCCTGGGCCCCCAGGCCCGCGGCGCGCCCACCGCGTACAAAGGAGCCGGGCGGGAGCGGGAAGGCCGCCCGGGGCCGGGACCCGGAGCCCGGGTGCGGGGGAGCAGCAGCGCCTGGGCTGCGGGGTGCGCGGAGCCCAGAGCAGGAGGGGCGCAAAGGAAAAAGTGCTAATCCCTTTGGGGGTCTCCGTCCGGCGGCGCGGAGGGCGCCGGGAGGCGGGCGGTGCCCACGGAGCCCGCAGTCCCGGGGCCCAGCCAGCTCCTTCCCGCCCACGAACGCCGCCAGCCCGGGTGCGACGCCCCTTCCCCGCCGGGCTGCCCGGGTCCCGCCTCCGGAGCGGCCTGCGTCTGCGCCCGGGCCTCCGGGCGGCTGGGCCGGGCTCCCGCCCGCGGCGTGCGGCGCTGCTGGGCCGGGCTCCGGCCAGGCCTCCCCCTGGCCTCCCCGCAGCCCCGTCTCGGGTCCTAATACTGACCGCCGGCGCCCCCTCCTGGCCCCGCACAGCACCGCCGGGCCGGGCGGGGCTGCAGGCTCTCGTGCCGGAGCCCGGAGGCGGCGCGGGCTCCTCGGGAAACGCGGGGCCCAGTGCGGGGAGGGCCGGGGCGCGGGGTCCGTCTAGCACCGGGGACTCCGCGGCGCCCCGCCGACCCCCAACCTCCGCCCGGCCCGGCCAGCGGGGGGCAGCGGCGGCGCCTCCCAGGCAAGGCCGCCCCGCCCGGCCCGGCCCGCGGCCCGTCACGCCCGGCACACGGCGCCCGCCTTGAGGTCCGCGCCGCCCTCGCGCGGCGCCGGCGCGGGCGGCCCGAAGCCCTCGTGGCCGTAGCAGCGCAGCGCCGCCTCCTCGTAGGCCTCCAGGATGGTCTGGCGCTCCTCGGGCGTGAAGTCCATGGAGAAGGGGTGCACCTGCAGGATGTGCCGCTTGATGGTGCTGACCTTGAGCGTGGCCAGCGCGCCGCCGCACACCATGCACACCAGGCCGCGCCGGCTGCCGTCGTAGTCCATCAGGTACTCGCCCCGCCAGCGCGGCTGGTAGTTGCGCCGCTGCTCCCGGCTGCGGGGGGGAGGCGGCGGCGGCGGCGGCGGCGGCGGGGGCGGTGGGGGTGGCGGGGGCGGGGGCAGCGGCGGGAAGGCGAGCCCCCCGGGCTCCTGGCTGTCCTCGTCGTCCTCGCCCTCTGCGGGCCGCTCCGACGGCTCCCCGGGAGAAGGCGGGGCGGCGCCTGGGAAAGGACGGAGACCGCATTGGAGCGCCCTGCGTCTCCGCTGCACAGCCCCCCACGCTGCTCCCCGTCCCCTCCTCCCCGACCTCTCCTCCGGCTTCCTCTCGCTGCCCCCTGGGCCCAGCCCGGCCGCCCGGCTCCCCCACCGCCTGCCCTGCGCTCCCAGCTCACCCCACCACGCCTCCTCCTCCTCCGGCTCCGCCTCCGGGCCCCCTCCCCCCGCCTCGGAGGCCGCGGCTGCGCCGGGGGCGGCGGGGGCCTGGGGGGGCTCGGGGCAGGGCAGCCCCAGGGCCAGCAGGTGGGCGGCCTTCTCGCTCCACTCCTGGGCGATGAGGGCCTTGACGGGCCCGCTGAGGCGCGTGGAGCCCGGGTGGCGCTGGCGGATGTGCCGCTTGATGGTGCTCATCTTGAGCGAGGCCAGCGCGCCCCCGCACACCATGCACACCAGGCCGCGCCGGCCGCCGTCCAGCTCCATGAGGTACTCCAGCCGCCAGCGCTCCTGGTAGTGGCGGCGGTGGTCGCGGCCCCGCGGGCCCCGGCCTGGGCCCCCCACCCTCTCGCCCTCCTCCAGCTCCTCCTTCTGGTCTGCGGGCCCGGGCCTCTCAGGGTCCCCGCCAGCCTCTTCCTTTACGTCTGGGGGACTGGGATCCCGAGAGGAGGGGGCTCCAGCAGCGGGGGCCGGGTCCCGGCTTTTTCTGGTCAGGTCCTGGGGGACGAGGTCATCGTCTGTTGGGGAAGGGGTGAGGGAGAGGGGCTCAGCCTGCTGGCTAGGTTGTCCTCCCCCACGCAGAAGGGGGCCCTGTTCCTCACCCCAGGCCCAAGCTAGAGGGCGAGCCAGTGTGTGTAGGGCGGGGGAGAGAGAGGGGGGAGAAGAGGAACAGACCCACTCTGCAGGGCCACCTGGGCCCTGGACGGTCCTCGCACCTGGTGGGGGCTGAGCGAGCTCAGACAGGGTCTCGGCCTGGCCACCCCAGGCCTGCAGCAGGGCGCTGCGCTGGGGGCCGCTGAGCCCCAGGGAGCCGGGGTGCACCTCCAGCACGTGGGCACGGATGTCATCCAGATGCAGGCTGGGCAGTGCCCGGCCACATGCCATGCACACCAGCCGGTTCCCCCGAGGGTCATAGTCCATGAGACACTCTGCCCGGAACCAGTTCTGCAGGGACTCCTTCAGCCTCCGCTCCAGGCGCCGAGCCCCCAGCCCCCTGCTGCCCCTGGCCCTCCGGGAGGCCGCGTGGCGCTGGCGCCGAGCCCGGGCTGCCCCTGGGCCCCCTCGTCGCGGGCGCCTGCCGGCCCCGCCAGCTGGGGCTTTGCCTGGAAGGTTGGAGGGAGGGAAGGAACTGAGATGCTGCCCTCCGGGGAGCCCCCACCACAGCCAGGTCCTCTGCGAGCCTCTGCTCAGGGACTCTGAGCCCTGGCCAAGCTGCTGTCCTCTTCTCCCCTCATGTCTTCAGGCCCCCCCCCCCCGCCCCCCCCCCCCCCCCCCCCCCCCCGCTTCTAATCCTCCTGCACACAAAGCCCGAGGCCCACCCACTCCTCCCCAGGACCCAGATGCGAGCACCTTCTCTGGACTCCACTGTGCACCCGCAGTTCCCAGCCCTTCCCCTGCCTAGCCCCAGCCCCCACTCCCCTTAATCCTCCAAACGCCACCCAAAGTCACAGCGGTCGGGGTGCTGGAGGCTCCCCGGTCCCCTATCCCCCCGGACTGTGCACTAAGGGCGGTGAGCGGGCCCCGCCCAAAGGAAGCCAGGCAGCTGGCCGAGAAGCCGGGGTTGGCCCCACCTGCCCCCCGGGCCCCTGCCCACATTACCTGGGCCCTTGGACGGGCAAGCTTGGAGGTGAGCCCCCTCTTCTTCCTCTTCCTCTTCTTCCTCCTCCTCCTCCTCAGGCCCCTGGACCCCCAGGCCCTCAGCCTCGCCACAGGCTCCCAGCCCCAAGTGGGCATCCCAGCTGTTGCTGATCACTTCCTTCTCCCGGGGGCTCCAGTGCAGGGAGTAGGGGTGTTTCTGGCGGATGTGCCGCTTGATGGTGCTGAGCTTGAGCGTGGCCAGGGAGCTGCCGCACACCATGCACACCATGCCGTGCCGGGCGGGGTTGAAGTCCATCAGGTACTCCAGCCGCCAGTGGTCATGGTAGTACCGCCTGTGGTCGCGGCCTGGGATGCGGCTCTTGCCGGGCCTGGAGGCCCGGGCCTCGCTGTGGTCTGAGTATTTCCTGCCTGAAGATGGTGGTCCCCTGGACCTGGAGGAGGGTAGGGGGGCGCTCCCCCAGGTCCCCAAGGTACCCCCTTCCAGATGAAGATCTTGCCCTGAGGAGGGGGAAAGGGAGACAGGCTTTGGTGTTCTGTAGCCCAAGAGAAGGAGGAGGGAGGGGTCGTTCAGGGGCAGGAATAACAGGAATATGGGAGAACAGGGAGTCAAAGCAGGGGCCCTTTAGAGAGGGTGAAGGCCCTTTAAGAGAGGATCAAGAACAAAAGGATGCAGGGCGCTATGAGGAACTGGCTTTGACTTTTTTAAAAATAAGGTGAAGCCCAGGGAAGCAGCCGGCGCCGTAAGCACCCTTTTTGGACGGGAGCTGCAGGGGTGAAGCCAGGAGAGCAGCAGGCTGGGCGGTTACAGCTGAGCAGAGCGGGCAGCGGGGCAGGAACAAAGGGGGCGTCTGTCTGTGTCCAGGGCTGCGCACCGGACCCACCCGCCGGAGGCCCCGGCGGAGGGCCCCACCCACGGAGCGTCTTCCTCTCTCCAGAGCAGCCGCCCACGTGTCCCGTCTCAGGGGCGCTGGGCATTGTCAGTCCCCCCCCAGAGGCGGCCGCAGAAGGGATCCCCATGACAAAGCTGTCAGCACCTCCAGGGAAAGGACCCTGGCTTCCCTGGAGACGTTGAAAGGGGACGGCAGGAGGGCCACCAGCGTGGCTACTGAAAATTCTGCAGCCAGGAGCGGCCCCCGCCCACGGGGAGCTCCAGCCCATTAAGTCTTCCTAGCGATTTGTTATTTGCTCTGGCAGCGAGCTGGCCACTGCCCAGCAGTCAGAGGGCGGGCACCAGAGCAGCCAGGAATGAGCCCAGTAACCCAGCCACGTTCCCCTTTGCCAGACAGACAGAGATCCAGAACAGTCCCCCAACCTAACGACAGTCTGGACCCAGTTTTTATTTAAGCTGAACAGACCCGGTGTGGTTACTATCCAAGTGGAGGATCTCAAGGGGGGGGTGGGGGGGGTGGGGGGGAGACACACAAAAGACAGGATCAGAGAGGGCTCCCGTCGCCACTGTGTTTTGTTGAAATAGCTCCAAAGGAAAAAATACAGGCTTCCGAGGTAGAGGCCTGGGTTCGAGTCCTGCCTCCACTGGTAACTTGCTCTGCGACCTTTCATAGGCCATGTAGCTCTCTGGGCCTAAGCTCTTTGTCTGCAGAGGCCCTGGATAGCTAGCTGGTCTCTCAACCATCCTTCCAGCGCTGGATCTAGGATAGTCCACGGCGAACTGGCCCTTTAAGAGCCGAAAAAAGGGGAGGAGCCGAGATTTTTTAAAAACAAAAGGGGATGGGGAGAGTTTGGGGGAGGGGGGTAGCTCCGAGGTTAGGGCCGTCTCCCTGCCCCTGACAGCCCTCACGGGTCTTAAGGCGTTGACCTTGCAGCAGGGACGTGAGGAAGCGGTCCCCTCTGAGAGCAAATGGGGAGGACTGGCTGGCTGATCCCACTACAGCTGACAAATTGTGGCAAATTTTTCTGAAAAGACGGGAGATCCGCGGACACCAGGGCATGTCAGCCTTTGTGGGTGAGCCCATCCCGGTACAACTGCCCCCCGAGGGGCAGGCTGCCCTCTCTCCTAGGAGAACGCGGGGTTAAAGAAAAAGGGTTCCGTCCCTAAGCAAAGGGAGAGGGGCCGCCCCTACAGCTCCGCTCATCCCGGGGGAATCCCCAGAGGGACCCACAGTCCGGGCACACTTTTAAGGGACAGCGATGAGGGAGCCCACCTGGGAGGCGGAGGGCGGGCGGGGGCCGCAATCCACAGCCCGGAGCGCGCGACCCGCCGCGCCCGGCCCGGCCCGGCCCGGCCCTTCGGGGCCCTCGGACCGCGCCTCCAGGGCGGGGGCCACGGGCCCCTTTAAGGGGGTGGGGATCCGCCCGCGCCCCGTGGGCCGACCCCGGGAGCTGGGCGGGGGGCTCCCCCGCCGGCCCTGCAGCCGCGACCTGCGCCCGCCAGGTGGCGCCCCCGGCCGCCCGGCCCGTGTCCCCCCCTTTGTTCGGCGGCGCAGAGGGGCCCGGAGCCCGGAGCCGCAGCCCTCCCATCCCCCACGCCGGGGCCCCCACGCCGCCGCCGGCCCCAGCGCTTACCGCCGTCGTCGTCCTCGGGCTCCGCGCCGCCGCTCAGTCCCGCGGGCGGCAGCCGTCGGCCCCGTGCCGAGGCCGCTGCTGGCCCGGGGCCGCCCCTGCCGCCGCCGCTCCGGCTCCGGTGGTCCCCGCCGGGTTCCATGCGCCGCGCCGTGGAGCGGGGCCCCCGGGCGGCGGGGCGCGGCGCCGGCGGCGGCCCGCGCGGGCACTCGGGGCGCGGGGCGCCGGGGCGCGGGGCGCATGCAGGGGCAGCGGCCGCACGGACGGCTGGCTGCTCGCTCGGCGGCGCGGGCTGGACCGGGGTGGGGATTCCTGTCTGGGGGCCCCTGGGGCTCCTTTAAGGGCTCCTGGGTAAATTTAAAGGGGCCGCGCGCTATTTCCTCCTGCCAGCTCGCGGGGGGCTCGGGGGGAGAGGCGGGAGGCGACGCGTCAGGCCGAGGCTCCGCGGCCGGCGCCCGCCCCGGGCGTCAGGAGACGGACCTCGCCCCCCGCGCGGGCCCCGCCGGGGGTGGGCTCCGGGGCTCCGGTCCCGGCGCCCGAAGGGTCACCGAGCTGGCGAGGGGCGCCGCGGCCGCTGCGACGCGCTTCCCGCGCGGCTGGGCTCGCGGCCGCTGCACCCTCGGGGCATCGCGGGCGGCGCCGGCGGGGGTCGCGGGGAGACGGCCTCCCGCACGCCCGGCGCGGCCCCGGCGCGGACGCGGCTGGCAGGGGCCCCAGATGGCCGCGGCCCCGCCGAGAGGGTGGAGCCGCGGGGGCGGCCGCGCCCCCTCCCGCGGGAGCCGCCCGGGAGCGCCGGGGCGCGGGCTGCTCCATGGGAGGAGCGGGCGGCGCAGCTCCCTCCGCGGAGCCGGCGGGGCGGGACCGCGGCGCGGAGGCTCCGGCCGGGAGCGGAGCGCGGGAGCCGCAGCCGCTCTGCCCGGCTGCACTCTGCCGGGCGGAGGGGGCCGGTTGGGCGCCGGGCGGAGGGGGCCGGGTGGACGCCGGGCGGAGGGGGCCGGGATGGACGGATGGGCGCCGGGCGGAGGGGGCCGGGATGGGCGCCGGGCGGAGGGGGCCGGGATGGACGCCGGGCGGAGGGGACCGGGATGGGCGCCGGGCGGAGGGGGCGCGCGCTGCGGAGACTCGGGCTCTGCCCTCGCAGGCCCGGGGTGCGGGAGGAGGCCCTCGGTGCATCCCGGACCCCGCGCCCGGCCGGGGATGCGAAGGACGCCGCCGCGGGCGGGGCGCCGGGCCCCCGAGGACGCGCCGCAAAGGCTGGGGCGCTGGGGGCGCTGGCTTTGAGCCGGGGACGCCCCAGCCCCAGCCCCGGGAAGCGGAGAGAAGGGACTCGGAGAGGCAGCGAGGGGCGTGGCTGCTGGGGTCGCAGGCGCTGGTCCCCCACACAAAGGCGATCCCTGCAGGGCCAGAGGACGGGGCGGGAGTCCATGCGGGATCTTACTGCCCAGAGGGGGGTTCCTCTCTTCGCTGGGGCGGTCCCTGCTGGCAGAGGGAGAGAGAGAGAAACATCGATGTGAGAGAGAAACATATATGGGTTGCCTCCCTGATGTGCCCCAGCCAACCACGTCACCCGGCCAGGGTGTGCTTAAATTTTCTTTTTTTTTTTTTTAAATATTGAAACTATTACATATGTGTGTCCCCCTTCTCCCCTCCCCATTGGCCCCTTCTAGCCCAGCCCCACCCCCAAACCCCTCAGGCCCTCGCCACCCTATTGTCTGTGTCCGTGGGTTATGTGTACAAGTCCTTGGTTAAGTGCCTCAAGGTGTCTGTCACCTCGGGAGATGTCTCTTCTCTGCCTCAGTCCCCTGAGTGCTTATGAGACGTCACCTTGGGTAAACTGAGTCTCCTGCAGCCATGAACTCTGCTGCTGGCCTCGCTCTCAGGGTGCAGCTGCACTTCCTCTTACCAACTTGGGATCAGAGCCCCTTTCCCAGTGGTCCCCGGCCCCCTGCTGATGGGGTGCCAGAGGAGGGGGGCATGGGGCCTCCTTCGCTCATTATGTCCTTCACTTTCCCTCCGTGCCAGGCCCCGGGACACAAAGGGAAAGTAAGACAGACACATGCCTGGCCTCCGGGGCGCCTGAGTATGTTTGTGTGTGTTTTTAATTAGGAGGGTAACACGCTCGGGGCTGCCCTCGTTGATTCGGGTTGATTCGGTAAACGTCCTTGAGCGGGTGATTTTATTCATCACCAGAAGAAGGCTCCACCTGGAGCCGTTTGTAACGGCCTCCGGCGGCCTCTCCCTGCCCACATCCTGCAGAGCCCAGACCGGCTCCCAGCTGCACAGTCCCCAAGCCTTTCCCGCTCACAGCTGACCTCCGCCGCCCACCCAAGGGTATGAAGAAAGGGAGGATCCGGTTCTAGAGTCTCACCCCAAGCCATCCGTTCACTTTCTCCCCCCACTCCCCTTCAGAAAACTTTGACTCTGCCGGTCCTGAGGGCCTAGCCCTGAGGTGGGAATATAAAGGTTTAAAAAGAAATTACAGCCCGGAGGGAGCTCATCCATTCCTCCCTCCCCCCACACACACTCCCTAAAGCTCTCCATCTACAGTAGGGGTGTCGAACTCAATCAGAGAAGGGGCCAAAATCTAAAATCCAGCCTAAATCGCGGGCCGAATGGTTTACTGAACAGTCATAAACTGACAATGTCATAAACTGACAGCGGAGTGCAGTGATGACAGCGCGGTGTGGGCCACATTGCAAGGCCTGGCGGGCTGGATTTGGCCCGCGGGCCTTATGTTTGACACATGTGATCTACAGGGTCTGCTGTGGGACCGGGAGAAACGGTGACAGCCAGGGCCTTATCTTGATCTTCATGGATCCTGGGTACTTTTACCTCCATGGACATCTTCCGTTAAAAAAAAAAAAAAGTAAGCCCAACTGGCTCCGTGGGTGAGCGCCGACCTATGAACCAGGAGGTCACGGTTCGATTCCCAGTCAGGGCCCATGCCCAGGTTGTGGGCTCAGTCCCGAGTGTGGGGTGTGCAAGGAGCAGCTGATCAGTGATTCTCTCTCATCGTTGCTGTTTCTTTCTCTCCCTCTCCCTTCCTCTCTGAAATCGATAAAAATATTTTAAAGTGATTTAATAATTTTTGAGAGCCCTGCAAATTGCTTTATTTTTCCTGATGTGAGAAAAAGCACACATCTTCTTTGACCCTTTAAGAGTTCGTTTTGGACTTCTGATTTCAAAGTAAAATTTCAAAGATGTTTTCATGAGCCAGAAGTATGGTGAGCTCTAGGCATTGCCCTGTTCGTAGTAGGGGTTCCCTGGCCTGGATCGCAATGGGGTGAAGGAAGGTTTCGGCTGGGAGAGGCAGAAGAGGAGAGCAATGAACGGGGCGAGAGCCCTGGGTGCCCCGGGGAGCGCCTGTGTGTCCCGGAGGCCGGGGAGTGCCGGTGGGCGGTGTTCAGAGCACCCGGCGGCCGCCCTGAGCGCAGGGGCCGGGAGGGGAGGCTCCGCACCATCAGGAACCACTTTACGGCGGCGGCCGCGGGCCCACCGAGAGGAAGCCCAAGATTGGAGCGGCGCCACCCACCGTGGTGCTACCCGCACTGGACACCAGGGGCGCCAGAGAGCAGGGGCGGTGAAGGGCCACCTGAGCCCCGTTCTCTGGCATCTGCCAGGCGGAAAGGACACCCCGCCAGTGAGCTATGTATTAGCCAAACGTGTACTGAAAGCTGCTTCTACTCAAGGGGCATCTCTTCGTAATTCCCTAACCCAGAGGGGACCCTTTTAACTAATTTCTAACAAATTAGTCTAGGACAGTGATGGGCAAACTCATTAGTCAACAGAGCCAAATATTGAATTTTTTTTTTTTAGTTTATTTGAGCTAAATTGATGACAATTGCTAGGAAGCAAAATCCCAACAGACTGAGAAAATGCTCCAGAGAATGACAGTTTTGCACCTTAGTTATACACTACAATCAGAGGAGGAGGCATAACGAGTTACATGAAATTCATTGGTGGTAGATTAGGGAGGCAGGACAAAGCAAAGGGGGGTAGGGGTAGCAGGGAGAGAATCTCTGGGATTGAACAAAAAGTAAAAGAAATAGACACAGGCCGAAACCCGTTTGGCTCAATGGATAGAGCATCGGCTTGCAGACTGAAAGGTCCCAGGTTCAATTCCGGTCAAGGGCCTGTACCTTGGTTGCGGACACATCCCCAGTAGGGGGTGTGCAAGAGGCAGCTGATCGATGTTTCTCTCATCGATTGAAATTTCTTTTGAGAGCCAAATTTTTTAAACTTCTTCTAACGCCTCTTCTTCAAAATAGACTCGCCCAGGCCGTGGTATTTTGTGGGAGAGCCACACTCAAGGGGCCAAAGAGCCGCATGTGGCTCGCGAGCCGCAGTTTGCGGACCGCGTGTCTAGGAAAGCCTGCTGCGGTCCTAAGTTAGCCATATGAAGAGGGTGGAATCACAGGAGATGGTGTCTGATGGAATATGATGATCAGAGAAAGGCCAGGCTGACGCTAATAATCTGGAAAGGAGGGACAGGGATATAAAAAATATATATCTGGGGGTGGAGACAGAATGAGGTGACAAGCTGGAAGCTTTGGAGCCCATATCAAACCCAGAATCCTTCGTTTGTGCACCCTGCCTCTTCCCCTCCGTTCTCCGACTCCGATTCCCAGTCCGCTGTCCGGTCTCCAGCAGCGTGGGCTCCTCAGGGTCCCCACCCTGCAAGGCCCAAGTCTCCTCGGCGGCATCAGAGCTGTCCCCCGTGCTCCCACGCTCCTCGGGCAGCCCCAGGGGCGTAAGGGCCTCGCGTAGATGTGGAATGGAGGAGCTGTGAGTAGTGTCCCTAAAGGAAGCTCTTAGGGCAGAGTAAATACAAACGAGACTTAAAGAAGCTGCGGGTTCTGATCCCACTTCTCAGTGCGGCCCAGAACCAAGAAACTGGCTCTGAAAGCGTTCCCAGAGGGAAGACCTCAACTCTCTCGAAGAACAAAAGTCAGTTAGCCACAGAGCCCATGAATGTCAAAGGGACTGTGCATGTAGATTGCAAATTAAGTCATCCGGTGAACAATTCCAAAGGAATTCCAAACCTAGGTTATCCCAGGCGTAAGCCACAACTCCAAACTCTGTCTGTGCGCGTGGAGGTGAAAGTAAAGCAGCCAGTGTCATATTTGTTTTTCTAAATGTGTGTTTTTTATTGATTTTAGAGAGAGAGGAAGCGAGAGAGAGAAACATCTATTGGCTGCCTCCTGCACACCCTGCTCCGGGGATCGAGCCTGCAACCCAGGCATGTGCCCTGACCGGGGAATCGAACTGGCAACCTCTTGCTGCCCAGGATGATGCTCAGCCAACTGAGCCACACCAGCCAGGACAATATCTGTTTTTAGAAAAGAGAAAACTGGCAAGCTGTTTCCCGGTGTTAATCTTAAATCGAGTGTTCGGAGCAGGTGAATAGGGTGTGACATCCCAAGAGGCACAGTCACAGACAGGAAAAGAAGAGAGCCATTTGTCCAAAACTCAGCTAGTAATTGGTGAAACGAAGTCTTAATCCCCAGCCTACCTATCTCCAATCCTGACGCTTAGAAACACCGTCAAAATATTACAGAAAGAAACCTATTATATGTGTACACATACGTACTCAGACCTCTCCGTTTTAGCAAATCCCAACATTTTGACACATTCGCTACATGACGTTTCTTAAGAAATGAAATATCACAGGCAGATGCAGCTCCTACGCAAGCCTTCGCTCCATTCCTCCCTCCCCGCCCCAAATGCACGCTCCCGGAGATGGTGATCATTCCCACCAGGTTCTGGTATTTCTCTGCCCACGTAGCCATAAACAATATAAACCATGGCTTTTCAACAATAATTCAAGGACTTTCATGTTCTTTAATTTTAAATAAAGGCCATCACTTGTGCCGAAACCAGTTTGGCTCAGTGGTCCCGGGTTCGATTCCGGTCAAGGGCATGTACCTTGGTTGCGGGCACATCCCCGGTAGGGAGTGTGCAAGAGGCAGCTGGTCGATGTTTCTCTCTCAACTTCTCTTCGAACAGTTTTGGTGTCAGAAGTGGGACACCAAAACAAAGCCACAGGAGCAGCATGCAGTTAGCCAAGTTGCTGATCCCCTGGAGCCCATTGCTTCTCCCTGCATCTGAAGATCACAGGTAAGTCCCTCTTAGGTCTACGCTCTGGCCCTAGTTGACCGTGTTTCTAAGCGTCAGGATTTGGAGATAGGTAGGCTGGGGGTTAAGTCTTCGTCTCACCAATTACTAGCTGAGTTTTGGAAAATGACTTCTTTTCCTGTCTGTGACTGTGCCTCTTGGGATGTCACACCCTATTCACCTGCTCCGAACACTCGATTTAAAATTAACACCGGGAAACATGCATACACGGGGCGGGCGGGCGCACACAATGTCTTGTTAGACACACGTTACACTTCATAACTTTCAGAAACTTCCTTGCGGTTTTTGAAAGATGTGCTTACTCAAAACAAAACCTAATGAGGGAACAAGCAGGTCCCGCAGCTTTCACTCTTCGAGCTGAGCTGACACTGGTGGGTCCTTCGCAGTCGGTCTGGAGGCCATTCATCGCCCAGAGCCTGCGGGGCTGGCCGGAAGCGAACGGATGTGCTTCCCGCCGAAGCCAGGACAGGATGCAGGAAGGAGCCCAGACGTGACACCTCCTCCTGTGGAAAGGGACGGAATCTTCCTTAAGAGAGACGTCGTCTCACTTAGAAACTACGAAGGAAGTTCATGGACACATGCAGGGGGACCCTGAGGACAGAGAGCCGAGCGGAAGAGGAGGAGCATCCGCGAAGATGGGGAGAGGGTGCAAGGCGTACCCTGTTTTCTGTGCCAGACAAAGGGATGTTTGGGTTAGCCAGAACTGTAAGCCCTGCTCCTCTTAGCACGGAAATTCTTTCTGAAAATGCCTTGGCTCAGCATTTGGCAAACTTTTTAGCATAGAAATAGCCCGCAGGACTTGTTACAAACATGGATACCTGGGGTCCCCTCGATTCTGACTTAGTGGGAAAAGTTGACAGCCGTTGCTTCTACCTGGTCAGCATCCTTCACCCCTTCTTTCGGTATCCTTAGGGGAAACAAGGCGGAAGATGAAATACATAAGCATTTGACTCATTAGCTCCTGTCCCCATGGGTCAAGGGCGGCCCCAAAGCCATCAGTTCCACCCACTTGGAGGCTGCACCTGTTAGTGCCGAGCAGGTTCCCACCATGTCCCATGCTGAGGGATCAGAGAAGCCCCAGAGCAGGAAGCCAGGGTACAAGGGGAGGCAAGAGGAACCAGGTGGTACCTACACGAAGTTGGCGAAGCCGGCATGGAACAGGTGTGGCAGCAGGAGCCTGAAGGGAGGCTTGGCGGGGAGGACGGGCAGGGATGTGCTTTCCTGGACAGTCTGCTTCTTGAACGGTCAGATCTGCGCAGGCCCTCTATTAAGTCCGATCCAATCCGAGACGATGCGCGGAATATTCCTTATCTTCCTCCTCTACCCCATTCACCATTTTTCTCACGTGTGCCCAGCATTTTGCCCATCTGGAAGGTGACCCCGAGGTAACGTGAACACCACCATTGAGCGTTAGCGTGGTAGGGGGTTGAACCCATAGTTTGTCTCCAGAGCTTGGGCTTTTTTTTTCTTCTTCTTCTAAATTATATTTTTATTGATTTCAGAGAGGAAGGGAGAGGGGAGAGAGAGATAGAAACATCAATGATGAGAGAGAATCAGGGATCGGCTGCCCCCTGCACGCCCTCCACTGGGGATGAGCCCGCAACCCAGGCATGTGCCCTTGGCTGGAATCGAACCTGGGTCCCTTGAGTCTGCAGGCCAACGCTCTATCCACTGAGCCAAATCAGCTAGGGCAGAGAGCGTGGGCTTTTTAACAACTGCAATGCCAATAGTGCAGAGCTTTGGAAACGTTCAACATGGGGGCATCCAGAATCCATGAGAAAAAAATGCCATAACTGCTTAGACATGTCCGCCATGAACAAGGAGGCTGGGAGATTCACACCACTGAAAGCACACATGACTACCCTGGCTGGTTTGGCTCAATGGATAAAGCTTTGGTCTTCAGACTGAAGGGTCCCAGGTTCAATTCCAGCCAAGGGCATATGCCTTGGTTGCAGGCATATCCCCAGTGGGGGGCATGCAAGAGGTAGCTAATCAATGTTTCTCTCTCATTGATGTTTCTAACTCTCTATCCTTCTCTGTAAAAAATCAATAATATATATATATATTTATATATTTTAAAAAAAAGATTTAATAGGTGTTTTTCCAAGGAAGATCTACAAATCACGAAAGAACACACAAAAAGATGTTCAATATCTTTAGTCATTAGGAAAATGTAAATCAAAACCACCATGAGATACCACGGGACACCCACCAGGAGGGCTGTAATAGAAAAGATGGACAATAACAAGTGTTGGCAAGGACGTAGAGAAATTGGATCTCTCTCACACTGCCGGTGGGAGTGTACAGTGCGGCAGCTGCAGAAAACAGTTTGGCAGTCCCTCCATCAGTTAAACATAGAATTACGATATCACTCAGCAATTCCACTCTGAGGCATTTACCCCAAATAATGGAAAACAGATGTCCAAACAAAGACTTATACATAAATGTTCATAGCAGCACTATTCACGGTAGCCAAAAGGTGGAAACCACCAGTATGCCCATCACTGAGGAGTGAATAAATAAAATGTGGCACATACAACAACTGAATATTGTCCGACAATAAGGAGAAATGAAGGCCAGGGTGTGTCACTCAGTGGGCTGGAGTGTCGTCCCATGCACCAAAGAAGGTTTGATTCCTGGTCAGGGCACCTACCTGTTGTTGTTTTTTTATAATATATTTTATTGATTTTTTACAGAGAGAAAGAGAGAGAGATAGAGAGTTAGAAACATCGATGAGAGACATCGATCAGCTGCCTCTTGCACACCCCCCACTGGGGATGTGCCCGGAACCAAGGTACATGCCCTTGACCGGAATCGAACCTGGAACCCTTCAATCCACAGGCCAACGCTCTATCCACTGAGCCAAACCGGTTTAGGCCTACCTGGGTTTTGGATTGGATCCCCAATTGATGCTCACACCGAAGGCAACCAGTCAATGTCTCTCTCTCTCTCTCTCTCTCTCTCTCTCTCTCTCTCTCTTTCTCTTAAGTACATCCTCAGGTGAGGATTGGGATTAAGCAAAAGAAAATAAGTGAAGTTCTTACACCTGTTACAATAAGGATGAACTGGGAAACATTGTGCTAAGAGAAACCAATCACAAAAGGCCAAATTGTGATTCCATTTATCTGAGATGTCCAGAATATGGAAATTTACAGTCAGAAACTAGATTAGTGGTTGCTATGCCAGGGGGGTGGGCACAATGGGAGTGACTGCTAATAGGTATGGGGTTTCTTTTAGGAAGGACAGGTTGTAGTGATTGCCGTTCAACTCTAGGACTATACTAAAAAACTTTGAATTGTGCCCTAGCTGGTTTGGCTCAGTGGATAGAGCGTCAGCCTGTGGACTGAAGGGTCCCAGGTTTGATTCCGGTCAAGGGCACATGCCCAAGTTGCAAGCTCCACCCCCAGTGTGGGGTGTGCAGGAAGCAGCCAATGAATAATTCTCTCTCATCATTGATGTTTCTATCTCTCTCTCTTCCTCTCCCTTCCTCTTTGAAATCAATAAAAATATATATATTTTTAAAACTGAGTTGTACATTTTTTTTTTTTTTTTTTTTTTTACTTTTTTAACTTTTATTATGCATTACATAACACACTGCATAACCTTCTAGCAGGGGTAGATGAGCAAAACTGAGTTATTTTTCATTAATCAGGAAGTGCTTCCTTAATCAATATTCTCCAAACCCTTTGACTTATAGTAACGATTAACTCCAGAGACACGCTTATCTCTTTCCATCAAAGACCAGTGATATGAATAATAGGCAACCCTTTTTTCCTTGCCGCCGTTGCTGAAGCGGTGGATGTGCGCGGTGGCGATGCCGGGGATGAGCAGGCACACGCCCATGACCGCGAGCCCGGGCAGAATCTCGAACCACATCGCGGCAAGGTTGGCAAGGCCAGAAAAATGCCTCCAGGACCTTAAAAGTGACCCACTCCGATCCTTTCCCACTGCGCCCCGCGGCTGGGCGGAGTCATGTACCATTTTTAATGAGTATAGAAAATAAATTATATCTCCATAAACCCGATGGCCCCATGTCCCAGGAAACCTCTCAATCATTTGGGCAAACTAGGAAGGTTGATCTGCCTCACCCACATAAAATTATTTTCCCAAAGAAGGAGCAAAGGGGATGTGGAAAAATGCAGGATCCCGAGTGTCAGTCAGCTTTTTGCTCTGGCAATGCTGTGTAACAAAGAACCCTGAAACACAGTCATTTATAAAAACAAATAAAAGCAAACATTGATTTCTTGCTCAAAGTTCTGTGGGTCAACTGTGCTTCTCCTGGCCAGCGGGGTCAGCTGGACTTGTGTGTGTCTCCCTCTAGGACCAAGGCTGAAGCAGCAGCATTCCCTGGGGCGTTCTCTCCTCACCGGGATGCACAAGCAGGAGCCAAGCAACACCACACAAATACGCAAAAGCCTCAAGCAGACATAGCTTACTTCATAGCTGCTCACACTCCACTGGCCAACAAGTCACATGGCCAAGCCCAAGGCATGGGAAAACATTCACTGCCTGATGAGAGGAACTGGAAAGTCTCAATGTTACGGAGCTGGGCAAGAAATCTGATCAGAGGGGGCAGTGGAAAACAGCCATTCCGACCTACGACGGCTCAGCTTTCCGGTGGTGTGAACACGCAGCATTCAGTAGAAACCTTAATTTGAAAAAAATTTTTTTAAATATATTTTATTGATTTTTTTACAGAGAGAAAGGGAGAGGGAGAGAGAGCTAGAGACATCGATGAGAGAGAAATATCGACCAGCTGCTTCCTGCACACCTCCTACTGGGAATATGTCCGCAACCAAGGTACATGCCCTTGACCGGAATCGAACCTGGGACGCTTCAGTCCGCAGGCCGACGCTCTATCCACTGAGCCACACCGGTTTCGGCCTTACTTTGGATTTCGATCTTTCCCTGGGCTGGGGATATTCAGCACGATACTCCCGTGATGCTGGACAGCGGCCGTGGGACACGGCTTCCGGACAAAACCACCCACTCCCTACAGTGCACGGGTCGCCAATGGTTGGGGACACGATGTTTTGTGTTTTCCCATCCCAGGGTGTCTACAAGCTGGTGGCTCCAGCTTCCAAGAAGAAGGCATTGGCTCTGGACATAACACTCAAGACACCTGCCCACCTGTGGGCTAATGTGTGTGAGCACATTGCAGGTGGTCTAGGCCAGGCTCTGATCTGATGTTCAGTAGGCGAGATGGATTAAATGCATTTTCAACGTATGCGGGGTTTATCGGAAAGTAACGCGACTGTAAGTCAAGGAGCATCCAGTTAGAAATAAGCCCACCTACCACAGCAGTGGGCCACATACTGGCCACACCTGCTCTAGGAGACATTTGCCTAGTGTCTGCTGCATTAAGATCTTGTTTTCGCCGAAACCGGTTTGGCTCAGTGGATAGAGCGTCAGCTTGCGGACTGAAGGGGTTCAATTCCGGTCAAGGGCATGTACCTTGGTTGCGGGCACATCCCCAGTAGGAGGTGTGCAAGAGGCAGCTGATCGATGACTCTCTCTCATTGATGTTTCTAACTCTTTATCCCTCTCTCTTCCTCTCTGTAAAAAAATCAATAAAATATATTAAAAAAAAAAAAAAAGATCTTGTTTTCTGCCCTGATCGGTTTGGCTCAGTGGCTAGAGTGTCGGCCCGTGGACTGAAAGGTCCCAGCTTTGATTCCGGTCAAGGGCATGTACCTTGGTTGCGGGCACATGCCCAGTAGGGAGTGAGTGTACAGGAGGCAGCTGATCCATGCTTCTCTCTCATTGATGTTTCTCTCTCTCTTCTTTCCTCTCTGTAAAAAAATCAATAAAATATATATATATTTTATTTTATTTTTAAATATATTTTATTGATTTTGTACAGAGAGGAAGGGAGAGAGATAGAGAGTTAGAAACATCGATGAGAGAGAGTCATCGATCAGCTGCCTCTTGCACACCCCCCAGTGGGGATATGCCCGCAACCAAGGCACATGCCCTTGACCGGAATCGAACCCGGGACCCTTCAGTCCCCAAGCCGACGCTCTATCCATTGAGCCAAACCGGTCTTGGCAAAATATATTTTTTAAAAAGACCTTGTTTTCCTTCATAGAAATTACTATATTTACTTTTAAAAAATATTTTTATTGATTTCAGCATCAGACATTTTCTCCACCAAAGTCTCAGGGAGGGTTCCACGGCACAGGGGGGTGCTCGCTAAGTCACAGGGGAGACGCTCAGCCGGGCAGTACCGCTGTCATGCCATGGCCGCCATGGCCGAGGGGCTCTGGTCTTGGGGCTCTTAAGGATTTCTGTGACCTTGGGGAGTCCCTAGACTCATGTTTTAAAAGGTGGAAATCCTACATAGGAAGCACTGATCTCAGTTGTTGTTTTTTTTTTTATATACATTTTATTGACTTTTTACAGAGAGGAAGGGTGAGTGATAGAGAGCTAGAAACATAGACCAGCTGCCTCCTGCACACCCCCCACTGGGGATGTGCCCACAACCAGGTACATGCCCTTGACTGGAATCGAACCTGGGACCCTTCAGTCCGCAGGCTGATGCTCTATCCACTGAGCTAAACCGGTTTCGGCTATCTCAGTTTCTTGAGATCTTGCTTCCAGGTGTATCCTTTGGCTCAAATAGATTCTTACAAAAATTCAAAAAATAATTAAAATAACTGGAAATCCTAAACATGAGAGATGGTCCGCAGCTGCCCACACCCCACTTGGCTCTTCCTCTTGGGGTGCCCTGGTCCAGAAGGTTCCACCGCGCTTTTTCGGAGAAAGTAGTACGTATCTGGGGGAACAGAGAAGGTGCCCAAGGTCAGCAAGAGCTGGCAGGCCGGGAAGTCATTCCGTCTCCATCCTCCGCACGCCGGGGGCCCCTCCACCCGCCCCGCTCCTTCCCGCCCGGCATCTTCCCCCGGAGGCCGGTGCCCCTCGTGCCCGCGGAACGCGTCCGGCGGCGGCGCCACCCCGGAGCGCGGCATCTCCGTGGACGGGCCGGCGGCTCAGGGCGCCCCCGCCTCCCCTCCCGGGGGCCCCGGGCCTCGCTCTCCGCCGCGGGCCCGGGGCTGCGGCGCCCGAGCCCTTCCCGCGGCGCCGGGTCTAACGGGCCGCGTGCGCGGGGCGGCGCCGCGCCTGATTGGCCGCGCCGGGCCGGGGGGCGGGCGCGCGCCGGGCGGCCCGCGGGCGCCGACAATGAGGCTCCATAAAAGGGAGCGGCGGGGGGCCGGGGCCCCGGATTGAGCCCTCCCCGCCGGGGTCCCTTCGCTCCTGGTCGCGGGGAGGCCCGGGCGCGGCCGGCGCGGGCCCGGCGGCGGCGGGGAGGGGCGGCGGGCCGGTCCTGCGGAGCCCGGCCGCGCCATGGCGCTCAAGGCCGAGGGCGCCGCGCTGGACTGCTTCGAGGTGACGCTCAAATGCGAGGAGGCGGAGGACGAGGACGAGGCCGTGGTGGTGGCCGTGATCCCGCGGCCCGAGCCGATGCTGCGAGGTGAGGGGGGGAGGCACTCGCTCGGACCCGCCGCCGCCCCGGGGGCCCCCGAGCACCCCGGCCCCTGGCCCCACTGGGTTGCGGGCCCGGCGCCCTGCCCCTCCGCCCGGCCCGCGCCGCCCCGCCCCCTCCCGGGCTCGGAACCCCTGGCCTCCGGCCCCCCACCTCCCACCCCCCGCCGCCCGGCGTCTGGAGCCTTCGATCCCCGCGCGCCCGCCGCGCTCCCGGCTTCCGGTGCCCGAGCGCCCCCTCCCCGAGCCCAGCGGCCATCGGCCCCCGGAGCCCCTGCTGCCCGCGGCCCGGTCTGCCCCCGCGGAGCGGACTCAGGCCCGGGGCTGGCTGTGCGATGGGCCCAGGGCGGCAGGCGAGGGCCCGGGCCGGGGCGCGGCCCCCGGGGGTCCCGAGCGGTTCGGAGGCTGGAGGCCGGCGCCGCCGCCCCGGCCCGGAGGACCGTACGGGCCCTGGAGCGCCCCGGCGCCCCCCTCCACTCCTAGGCCCTCCGCTGGAGGGAGCCACAGGTGTCCCGCTCCACAGCTCCGGGGGTGAGTGGGGTGCTTGCGGCACCGGGTTTCGGACCCGTCCTTGCCTGGGGGGGGGGGGGGCGCCCTCAGCCTCCCCGGGAGGAGATTGGCCGAGGGAGGGGGACTCAGGAAGGTCTGGGGACACCCCCCCTTTCCGGACGGGAGACAAAGGGCCCTCTTAATGGGAGAAGCACTGGTCATGGAAATGCAAATAGCCTGACCCGGACCCCCTCTTTTTGGAGGGAAGTGCCCTGGGGAGGCTGAGGGGAAAGCCATTGGCTTTGCCTCCGGGATGGATGAGGGACGGGATGAGGGATGGGATGACGGAATGGCTGCCTCTTCCGTTGGGAATCTGGAGGGTTCCAGGATGAGTGGGGGATAAAGGTACCATCCTCAGAGCTTTCGGTCCAACAGAGATGGTCTCCCAGCTTCTCCTGGTACTCGGGATGCTCCGTGCCAGGCCGTTAGGGGTGAGGAACTAGGAGCCCAGAGAAGCTGATCATGGGACACCTACGATGTGCCAGGCACTGTGTTAGGCTGGACATGCTAAGGGCCATAAACAGAGGAAACTGCCCTTCTGGAGCATACACACGCACATCCTAAGGACCGAACCCAGACAGACTTGAGTAAGTCAGGTGGTTCCGAGAACACTAGAGCAGAGGGAGGGGGAAAGAGGGGTCAGGGTTTTATTGGAATATGGAGCGGTCCGTCCTCTAGGGAGGTGAGATTGGAGCCCAGACCCAAAGGGGTGAACCCCACAGAGACGCAGGGGAAAGCCTTTTAGGCAGAGGGACTGGCAGGTGCACAGGTCCTGAGGCAGGAAGCCTCTTGGAGAGGTTCCTGGTGGGAGGGGGAGGGGGAGCTCCAGGTTTGGGGCCTGAGCGAGGAGAAGGGTGCGCTTCCCGCTGACTGAGGTGGGAAGCTTTTGCAGGCTTGGGAGGGTGGGAGTTCGGGTTGGCACATGGGAGGGGTGAGGTGCCAGGGACACATTCCAGGGGGAGGTCAGGTGGGAAGTTAGACACGCGAGACTAGATTTCATGGGAGATCTGGCTGGGGGTATAAACACGGAAAGTGCCAGCAGGCGGGCAGTGGGACGAGAGCGTGAGAGGAAGCGGGTAGACGGAGCGGTCTGAGAAGTCACACGTGCTCCAGCGGATCCAGGTAGGAGCTGGAGTCGGTCCCTCATCAGACGGTTCTGAGCGCCGCTCTCTGCGGGCACAGTGATGCTGTCGATACAGGCGTGAAGGGTCGGCAGTCCGTGCGTCCTGGAGCCTGCAGTGTGCGCCAGGAACACCCCGTGCCCGGTGCGAAGTGTGCCGTGGGGAAGGAAATGGAGGGGCAGAGGAGTGCCAGGTGGCGTGGCGGCAGCTTTCTGACTGGCAGGGAGGGCCACGGTGGGAATGTGGTGGCAGAGGGGAGGGAGCCGTGCAGGTCCCTGGAAAGATGATGAGGACGGGAATGAAGTGAGGAACGGGCGTAGGTGACTGAGGAAGAGGAGCCACGGGAAGGTGGTCCCTGGGAGCTGGGGGACAGGTCCAGCGGTGGGAGTGATCAGTCAGATGAGGTCTCAGAGCTGCCTGCTGGTTCAGCACGGGGACCTCGGGAGCGGCTTGGACGAGCAGTAGGAAAGAAAGCCGATTGCAACTCAGGGTCCAGGTCCCACCGTGGTCAGATGGGAGTTGTGTACAACCCCACGTTGGACCTGGATCTTCTGAGACACAGCCCGCTCCCCTTCATTTCAAATGCCGCCTCTCCCATGCCGCCCCAGGTGCCCGGCCTCGTGGGTGGGAACGAGCTGTACCCATGCGGGTCTTGTGCACTCGCTCCCACAGCCCCGAGCCGCCTGCCCTGGCACTGAAGTCCTTGTGCACGGCGGGCAGGTGCCAGGCAGCCTGGGGGTGAGGTGACCGCTGCAGAGGCTCGGGGGCGTGAGAGGCCTTCCGAGGGAGCCTCCCAGGTGGAGGAGCAGGCACGTGGCTCATTCACTGACCGAAGGCTCCGTGAGTCCTGTGTGCCCGCCCTGTGGGGACAGTACGATGCTAAATTACCCTCTTTGACCTCAAGAAAGTGGGACCTGATGCCAGACGTGGATGTAATAACTGCCAGGGCTGGGAGGCCAGGAAGGCTCCAGGTGTGAGACTCTGAGCGTGTCCACCAAGGGAGTGGGGGGATTTGCCAGACTGACGGGATTCTGGGTGGATGTGCGAGACTGAAGACTTATTTGTTTGTTTAAAAACAGTTTATTTTTTAAAATATATTAATGATTTCAGAGAGAGAGAGAAACATCAATGATGAGAGAGAATCCTTGATGGGCTGCCTCCTACATACCCCATACTGGGGATCGAGCCCGAAACCTAGGCATGCGCTCTTGACCGGAATCGAACCTGGGACCCTTCATTCTACAGGCGGATGCTCTATCCACTAAACACGTGATTGGCAAACAGCGGCTCACGAGCCACATGCGGCTCTTTGGCCCTTCTGTGGTTCTTCCACAAAATGCCACGGCCTGGGCGAATCTATTTTGAAGAAGTGGCGTTAGAAGAAGTTAAGTTTAAAAATTTTGGCTCTCAGGAGAAATTTCAATTGTTTGGCTCTGCGGACTCATGAGTTTGCCGACCACTGCACTAAGCCAAACGGGTAGGGCCAAACAGTGCATTCTTGTATTGTTGTTGTTACCTAACTCTTGCCCGTCCCTGTGGTGTTCCTAGGAGACAGGCAGGGCTGTTGGTGAGAAGGGGAGGGACAGTGTGTCAGTACAGGAAGGCATTTCTTTTTCTTTTTTTTTCTTTTTTTTAAATATATTTTTTATTGATTTTACACAGAGAGGAATTGAGAGGGATAGAGAGTTAGAAACGTCGATGAGAGAGAAACATCGACCAGCTGCCTCTTGCCCACCCCCGACTGGGGATGTGCCCACAACCAATGTACATGCCCTTGATCGGAATCGAACCCGGGACCTTTCAGTTCGCAGGCCGACGCTCTATCCACTGAGCCAAACCGGTTTCGGCCAGGAAGGCATTTCTGATGGTGCAGTAGCCGAAACAGCGGGGCCAATTCTAAAGAGTGTTTTTAGTTTTCAGTTCAGTGGTCATCCTATCTGCTTTCTTCTTATCCTTGCAATCAGCTCTTTAGGAAACGGAGCTTTAGGCCTGGTCCAAAGGTTATTTTGCCCTTTTAACATCCCAAAGATTTGAGGCCTAAGATGTGCAAGGTAGTTCCTCTGGGGTGACAGCTCCAGCTCCATTTATTCTTTTATTTTTTATTTTTTTCCTCCTCTTTCTAGGATGAAAGCTGAAGAATTTATTTTGTTTAAAAATTTTTATTGATTTCAGAGAGGAAGGGAGAGGGAGAGAGAGATGGAAACATCAGTGATGAAGAGAGTCATTGATTGGCTGCCTCCTGCACGGCCCCCACTAGGGATTGAGCCCACAACCCGGGCATGTGTCCTGACCGGGAATTGAACTGTGACCTCTGGTCCATCGGTCAGCGCTCAACCACGGAGCCACACCAGCCGGGCTACTCATTTTTTCACAGTGGCCTGCTCCTCCCGCACACCACCCAGTGCGGGGACTTGTGTCCTGGCTAGTATTGGCCATGGGCACCTTTGCTGATCACACCGCCCCTCCGCTCCTCCCGCAGTGGCTCAGCAGGAGAAGACCCCGCCGCCCAGGCCCTGCCTGCTGGACGCGGGCGGCGGTGGCTGTGAGGAGCCCAGGCTGCAGATGACGTGGGAGCAGGAGTTCCTGGTGGGGAGCAGCCCGGAAGGCAGCGGGCGGGCGCTGTGCATGGTGTGCGGGGCCGAGATCCCGTTCCCCTCGGCGGACACGGCGCGCGCGCACATCCTGGAGCAGCACCCGCACACCCTGGACCTGAGCCCTTCGGAGAAGAGCAACATCCTGGAGGCCTGGAGCGAGGGGGTGGCCCTTTTGCAGGACGTCAGCGCTGAGCAGCCATCCCCACCCGACTCAGGTAGCGGGGCCGGGGCGGGGGCGGGAGAAAAGCAGGCCCGTGGGGACACGCGTGTGGCGCTCACGGCACGTGCCCCTTCAGACTCGGCCCAGGATGTCAGTGCGGACCCGGACCCTGCCCCGGACCCTGCCCGAGTGCCAGCAGAGATTGTCGTTCTCCTCGACTCGGAGGACAGCACCGTCCTCCCGAGAAGGACCCGGCCCCGGGGGCTCCGCCCGCTCGAGCTCCCAGGTCGGTCACGGGGAGCCAGTGAGGCTGGGGGGCGGGGGAGGCACAGGGTGCGTTCTGGGGGTGGAGAGGCGGTGGGCAGAGAGCTTCAGCAGGGTTCAGGTTGAGGTTGCGGGGTTCAGACATATTCCCTTTTTTGCAGTTGCCCCTGCCACAGAGCCAGTAAGTAAGAAGTCTCGGAGTCAGAGGTGGAAGGAGCCCCCTGAGGAAGAGCCAGCCAGAAAGAAGAGAAGCAGATCCGTGACCAAAAACCCGGACCCGGACCCGGACCCGGACTCTGACTCAGGTGAAGGGGAGCCCATCGGGGCATTGGGGGCTCTGGCTGCGGCGCTCCAATCCGAGCCAGTGAGGGCGGCCGGGCCTCGGTTCTGGCCCCGTGGGGGAGGCTGCCCGCCCTCCGGACTCAGTGCCCCTCTCTCCCTGCAGACCCCTTGTTGCCTGACTCGCCCACAGAGGCTTTCACGGCGCCCCCCGAGGTCCGACACTTCACCGACGGCAGCTTCCCTCCCGGCTTCGTCCTGCAGCTCTTCTCCCACACCCAGCTGAGGGCCGCGTGCAGCAAGGGCCCCGGGGCGGGGCCGGCGGCCGAAGGAGGCCTCCCCCCGCTGGAGAGCCCCTCTCCAGGTGAGCTCCGAGGGAGGCAGGGCCCCTGGAGGCGGCGCTGGGCCCTGGGTGATGGGGCCCGGGCCGGCGGGTCTGAAGGACGGGCTGGCTCTGGCTGAGCTCTCCTGCCAGGCCCTTGGCGTGGCCTGGAAGCGGCCGGTAGGTTGGACGAGGCCAGTCCTCCTGGAAGTGGACTGGAGCCTGACTGAGGTGCCATCTGGGCCCGTTGACAGACTAGACCAGGGAACGCGTGGCAGAACCTCTGGGCAGAGCAGCTCAGTGAGTTGCCATGACAGCAGGGAGCGCGTGTTGCAGCACAGCCTCCTGATGGTGAGAAACTTCTGTAGGCAGTTCCCTGGGCCCTTACCAAAGTGCCTTCCCTGGGAGTCTCAGACGGTCCTCCTTCCCAGGCCTGTCCGTCCCTGTGGCCACGGTAACAGCTGCCACCCGCTCAGTGCTTCCAGCAGCACAGATGTTCCTTCTCAGTCCTGGAGGCCAGAGGCTCCCTGGCGAGAAAGTCACCGCGGCTCCTCTGGAGGCTCGGGGAGCCTGCATCTTGCCTTTTCAGGGTTCTAGGGGCCGCCTGCTCCCCTGCTTCCCCTCCTCTTCCATCTTCAAGGCCCGCGGTGGCCCTTTTCTCGGGATGTCACCTTTGGCCTGACTCTTCTGCCGCCTCCCTCCCCGCTTCAGGAGCTTGTGACCACACTGAGTCCGCCAGAGGGTCCCGGTGAATCTGTAGCTTAAAGTCAGCCGGCTGGCACCGTCCCTTCCGGCCATGTAGAGCCTGAGCCTGCAGCCCGCTGCCTGCCTTCTCCTTTGCCTGGAACTTACCGTGTTCACATGTCCTGGGGGTGGGGACTAGGGCACCTTGGGGGCCGGTGCTCCGCCTGTGCGCAGTCATGGCACCCGGCAGAGGCGGGCGGCCGTGAGAGCAGAGCACATCTCAGCAGGGCGGAGGCTGAGCCTGCCTCCTCTGTTCCGCCATGCCGGCCCTGCTCGCAGCACCTCTGGCTCGGGATGGTTCTCGCAGGAGGAGTGACGCAGGGGTGCCTGTCCCCGCCTGTCTGATGTGCCTGTGGAGTTAGAGCCCCGGGGGGATGGCTCTCGAGGAAAAGCAAGCGCGCCCCTCGCCGGCCACATCCCTCAGCGGTGCCGCTCCTGATAGCTGTATCCTCAGGCTCCCCCAGAGCTCGGCGTGTGCCGTGTGCGTGCTTCCTTCACGTGGATCTGGTTTTAACCGGCTCAGGTTTCAGCCTGAGTCACATTCCAGTCCTGCCTCCCCAGACTGCTGGGACTTGAACGTCTCTGAGTCTCCTGTTGTCTTGGGTCACGGCGCTCAGTGGCCACCTCTTCTCTGTCCAGCGGTCTGCTCTCATTCTCAGAGGCCCTTCACTCGGAGCCCTGGGCCCCCGGTGCCCAGCCCCCCCTCCCCGGAGGGGTGGGTAGCTGAGAAGGAGCCCTGAGCCCTGGGTCCCTTCGGGGTGAGTGGGGAAAGACGAGGCTCAACGAACGGAGTGAGCGATGGGAGGGGGAGGGGCTGCAGGTGTCCCCGCAGCGGCAGGGCCGGTGGAGTTTGGACTCGGCCGGAAGCCACCGAAGACACTAAACGACCCAACAGCAAGTGTCCCACAGCCCAGCCCCCAGCGGAGCCCGTGGAAAACGGCACGTGCGAGGCAGCCCTTGTCCCCGCAGCTGCGGCCGGAGGGACAGGTGCAGGCAGTGAGGAGCACAGGGCCACGCTGGTCCCGGGCAGAGCAGAGGCTCCTCCAGGACCTCCGAGCTGGGCTGGATTCTCGGAAACAGGCTTCAGCCGGATGTCTCTGCTCGGAGTTGTTTCAAATATATATATTTTACTGGTTTTTTACAGAGAGAAAGAGAGAGGGATAGAGAGTTAGAAACATCGATGAGAGAGACACATCAATCAAGCTGCCTCTTGCACACCCCCCACTGGGGATGTGCCTGCAACCAAGGTACATGCCCTTGACCGACATCGAACCTGGGACCTTTCAGTCCGCAGGCCGACGCTGTATACACTGAGCCAAACCGGTTTCGGCTCGGAGTTGTTTTACGTATTAAAGTTCGCTGAAGATTTTATTTAATACAGACACACCACTTTCAAAAGTTTAAAGATCAAGGTTTTAGAAGTTGGAAAAGTTCTCTGGTCAGGCCAGAGCGTGAAGCAGTCAGGAGAGGCTTTCTGGGGCTTTCCGAGGGCCTTTAGGATGAAGGTGGGAGGGTGCCCGGCCGCAGAGGGCTCTGAGTGCCCGGCTCCCGTTTTACCAAAGAGGACTGAGCCAGGGAGGTAAGGCCCCTCGCTCAGGCCCCACACAGGGCTGTACTTCCACTGAGCCCCCCACAGGGCCAAGAGCCCGCCCCCTGCCTCCCTCCCTCCCTCAGGCCACATCCACTGCGTTTGCTCCCCACCCCCCCTCGCTGTAACTATCGCTCCTGCAAAGGCCGGTCCTTAGACTCCTCACCAGGCCTCTCTCCCGCTGGACATTTCTGTTGTCCAGATTTGCCCAGCAGCCTACACAAAGCTCTTATCTCTCCCTTCTTCCTCCTCCCCCAGCCACTGGCCCATTTGTCCGTACACTTCCGTCCGCTCTGTGGAATGTCCGCGCCTTCAGGTCAGGGTGCCTGCCTGTCTCACTGTGTGGTGTCTCTTCCTGGTGCCCAGCCCAATAGGTGCTGCCTTACTGCGTATCTGGTGACTAAGTGCCCCAGCCGTGGGTCAGGGCGGAGACTCACTCCCTGCATCGCAGCTCTAAATGCCATTCTTGTGCTCACAGCTCCGGCCTTGACCCTCCAGGCCAGGCCTCTCCCCTCGGTCCCGGCTCTCTGAATTGCCCAGGGACATGTTCCTGGGCAGGGGTCTTCAAACTACGGCCCGCGGGCCACATGCAGCCCCCAGGGGAGTCTGATCCGGCCCGCCAGGTTTTTTGGGCAGTGAGCGCAGCCAAGGTGTTACAGTAGGAATTAGTAGTTCATATAGTCCGGCCCTCCAGCTCTCTGAGGGACCGTGATCTGGCCCCCACTTTAAAAAGTTTGAGGACCCCTGCTCCTGGGGCTAAGCGTTCCCCGCAGCTTGGCACGCCGAGCGGAGCCCAGTCCCCCCCCCTCGCCCCGTCAATCTGGTCTTCCTCAGGCTTTTCTCCCTGAGGAACTGGCCACCTCATTCTTCCGTTGCTTCATCCTCTTGTCTCAAAACCACATCAGACCATCGACAAATGTCAGCCCCTCCTCCTGTGAGCACCTCCACTGCGGCTCCTCTGCCCCAGCGTCGCTCGCCTGGTTCCTGGCGAGTCTCTGGCTTCTTGCCTTTGCCCACTGGGGCCTGGCCTCGAGCAGCCAGTGTCCCTGTCGAACACTAAGTCTTGTCCCGGTGACGTGCTCCTCACCCAGGACCCTCCTGTTCCTGCAGCGGCACCTGCACTGAGTTCCTCCCACCGGTGCTGCTCCCCAGCTCCGCCAAGCTGGCCCCTCACTTCCTGTCCATCTCTGCTCACAGGTCAGCATCCCGAGACGCTCCCTTCCTCTTCCCTGGCATATGTCTTTTCCTTTGCATCTGTGCATAGATCCTACTGCACCTCTTATTTATTCTCATTGATTGGCTCTCATCCCTGGAACATAAATTCCAAGAAAGCCACTTGCTCTGCTCCCTGCAGTGCTGTTCCCCTGGCAGCGGGAACCCCGGGGCAGAGCGTGGTGGCCTAACAAGTTATTGTTGATCAAGAGAGAATGAGCGGGATTCAGCTGTTTTCAAGGAGCTTCTAGTTTATCAGGAGACGGACCAGCTTCTGAGTACAAAGCAGAATGTGCTCAATTGGGCTTCCGGCCCCCCGGGCACTGAGCTCTGGAGACGGGGGTGTGCGGAGACCTTCAGGAACAGCCTCATGTGGGGTGTCTGGAGGCCCTGACCCTGTCTCTGCTCCCATCCCTGCCCAGGTCCCCCTTCCGGCCTTCGCGGGACGCTGGATCTCCAGGTCATCCGCGTGGAAGGAGGAGTCCCCGGCGGTCAGCCCCCTGCAGGATTGGTCCAGGCATCCCCAGGGCACCAGGGGTGTGGGAGCAGGTGACACCCCGGGCCGCCCCAGGCTTTGTTGGATCGGCACACGGGGGTGGCGGGAAGCAGGGGGTGGTGTATAGTTCCTGCTTCGGGGAGGGGGCGGAGGAGGCCTATCTCTGCTCAGAGCTTCCGCGCTGCCGCCTGGTGAAGAGTGCCAAGGCAGGGGAGGCGGGGAGGGGCAGCATCTGCTGGGGGGGGGGCACAGAAGAGTGCCCACAGCGAGTGGGGGCGTGATGAGCTGTGTGGTAGGGCACTGGGCCTGTGGAGAACCCCGCCCGATCCTTTGCTGACCCACCTCTGTCCCACCTCCTCCCGCCCCCTCAGCCGCTCACCATTCTCCCTTGGCACAGTGCCTTACACCAGAGGAGGGCACCACGGGGTTTGAGCCGAGTCCCACTACCTCGGAGGACGCCTCTCCTCCCCCCTGTCCAGGCCCCTCATCCAGGAGGCCTCCATTACCTCTTCCCGCCCCATCCCTGCAGGAGGCCAAGCAGCCGCCTGGGCTCCATTCACTCCCGCTCCCGTTTTCCGGTTGTACATACATCTCCTGTTGACAATAAATTATTTTTTTTTATTAAGAGAGTTCCGTCTGGGCCATCATTGGGGGAGGGGCTTGCTAGGAGGATAGCTGGCCTCCTGGGTGACCTTGAGGGCAGGAGGGCTGAGAGGTTGTCCAGGCAGGACCCGGGCAGGGCTTTGCTGGTCCAGAGGCCTAGGTCTGCCGTGGCGTCAGTCACAGAGAAGCCCCCCTCCCCCCGTCCTGGACGTGAGCCTGCTGACTCCCAGGCCCCCGTCCGAGAGAAGCCACCCCAGGGTCCTGTCCTGACCTTTTCAAAGGGCATGCTGGTGGCCAGCCGCCGCGGGAGAGATGCGTCCCTCCCCCGCCCCGCAGTGGAGGGTGGGCCCGCGGGTCCTAAATGCAGCCCTGCCTTCACCAGTCCAGCTCTGTGCTCAGCTGAACACTTTGGTTTGATTGAACCCGAGCCTTTGTCCTGTTTCCCGTTCCCCAGACCAGGAGTCCACCTCCGGTCTCTTCAGATTCCTTCCCCTCCGAAACCACCATCACAGGCCAGAAATGGTGAGGACTGGTTTTTCCCATTGACATGGCGTGCTGGAGAAAGGCCCAGAGCTTCCCCCGGATCCCACACAGCACTGCCCCGTTTGGAGGTGAGGGGCGCGTGGGATAAAGGGGGAGTCCGCCTTCTGCTCCTGATAGTACTGAGTGTTCAGGGAGAGGGCGTGGCTAGGGCCCAGGGCAGCGTTCCCTTACAGCACTGACTCAGCCAGGTTTGAGACCATCCAGAAAGCCAGCCCCCACATCGGGGAGGACCTGATTTAGAAGGATCTGGGCCTGTGATCGCAGTCGCTGAGCTGGTGTCACTTGATCCAGACCGGATGTGAGGAATCTTACTGTGATCTCTCATGGGACGTGTCCTTCCTCCCCATCTGACTCACCTGGAGGGGAGATTGTGGTGGAGAGAAGTCCGAAGGCAAAGATTCCTGACCCCCTGTGTGTTCCCGTCCCACAGTGTGGCGTCAGGCGGGCCGTGGGGTCTCGGTGTCTGCCACCATTTGCGCAGGTTGGCAAAACTGGTGTCCTCCCTGACAGGAAGGAAGGAATGATGCTGGAAATCAGGCTCTGAAGCCGGGATGTGAATTATTGCAGTTGATTCCTCTTCATCCTTTCACTCATGTGACTGTTTACATTATGCCGACGTGCTTTTACACAACGTGGCTGTGTTGCTGGATGTTCACAATCGAGAAAACGTAGATAGGAGCTCGTTGTAGAATCGTGAAGATAAGTGCGCCTTCACCACTGTCGACGTGATTCGTGGTTTGACCCACTAGGCTGTGAGCCCCTTCGGGGCAGGGGCTAGTTTGCAGTGACGTCGTTTTCCTAGAGCCCTGCAGGGCTGGCACATAGTAGGTGCTCAATAAATGTTTGTCAAGTGCCCTCTTGGCTTGTCTTTGTGACATTTTTTCAATGTAAGCTGGTCCCTGGGGTACAGTTCTCCACATGGGGCGGCTGCCATGGTGACGGCAACCCCACAGCCCAGCTAGCAGGGGTCCACCCAGCCTCGGCCAGGACCGGAGGGCTGGGAGCTGCCCCGGTCACCTCTGGGCTCCGGGGAGAAGGAGGTAGAGAGCACGGAGCCAAGGGCATGACTCCACCGGGATACAGAGGGAGGTTTCAGGATGTAGGGCTGATGGCTCAGGGTCCCCCACCGGGACTGGAGCCCCCATCCCGAACACCAGGACAGCCTCGCAAATACCAGTGCCTCCCAGGGCTGGGGGACGGGAACCAGCCACGGCTTGGGGGGAAGAGGGTGCCACTGCCCCGACTCCTGCCACCCACGCTCCTCGCCCCAGTATTCTTTCGAGCTCTGAAGCCGGCCACCTGCTCCCAGCCCCGTTGCCCTCCTGGATCGAGGAGATCTTTCTGGATACCAGCCATGGCCTGTGGGCAAAGCCGGTCTGAGACGAGGGAAGAGCAGCCCTCCCCGCCTTGAAGAAAAACCAGTGTGGAGGGTACGGGTAGGGAGGGGCCGGCTGGGCCTGGGCAGCACCCTCTTTGGGTCACCGGTCTGGCCCATCCCTGAGCTACTATGTAGCTCAAATGAGATGGCATTCTGGGCCCTTCGTAAACTGCAAAGCCCTGCACACCCCTGAGGGCGGCTAGAGGCTGGGGCTGGGAAAGGGGGGCGTCTCTGATGGGGTTCCAGACCCTCTGTCTCCCCCACCGGGTCTGCTGGGAAGGGAATGCGCAGCTGACCTGCCCAGGGGGACAGGCAGGGAGGGGCAGCTGCCTGCAGCCGGTGTGTCTGCCCCTCCTGGAGCCAGGTGCCTCGCCCAGGCCCTTCCCTGGAGGAATTCCCACAGAATATCCCTCCCACGGATACACCCGCCTCCGGGGGAGGGGGAAGAGCAGGCCTTTGGGCTCCCAACACCGTGTCCACGCCCCAGGCTCCTCAGGCCCCACGTCGCCTAAGAAGCAGGAGCAGCAAGGGGACGGGGGCACGACCTGTGGGCTCAGGTTCCACAAACACGAATGAGGATCCGGTGAGCAGGAACGGCCTGGTCCCCGCTGTGGGTCACCCACATGGTGCCTGTTGTATGGGTGAGGAAGCTGAGGCTGCCCATGAGCCAGGGGATTTGTCTGAGGTGCTGAGCCTGGTCTGCCCCAGAGCTGCTGTCTCCCACACTGTGCGGCCTGTGTCGGCTTTAGGAAGGCCGCCATCTTCCCCCGAGAGCCCAGGCGGCAGTCAGGAGGGTCACTCACAGTGACAAACCTCAGCAGCAGCACCCGTCCCCTCGCACTGATGGTGGTGTCCAGTGTCCTCGTCACCCCAATTTGCAGAGTCCCCCAGGTCCTGGCACTGCTGCGATCGTGCCCTGTGCCCGGCAGTGCCAACTAGAGAGGCTCCCTGCAGATGTGGGAGTGTGCCATGCCAGCACGGCCAGGGGTGAGCCTGGGCGGGGAAGGATGGAGAAGAGACAGACAAGAGGAGGAAGCTGGGTCTGGGTGGGACGCTGTCCTCTCTGATGGAGAGCTAGCGACAGCGCCACGGACTACCAGCCGCGTCTTTATTTTACAGCCGATGCCACGAGGCAAAGGAAGGGGTGGCCAAGATGTTTACAACATTCTCTTGGGTTTCAATCCCACTCAATTACCTGCACCGGATCAAGCTTTGTTTACTTGCAGCCTCTATCACTCAGGCACGTGGGGCCACGTGTTCAGACCGTAAGCTCAAGCTCACAACCGCAGCTGTTGGCTGTCATTGTGCCGGGGGCTCTGCCCTCCAGGTTGGGACTTGAACGTGGCCACGAGAGGACTGTGCCCTCTCCTCAGTCCGAGCTTGAACCTGTGCAAACGCTGTGGCCCCTCTCCACATGGAAGCGTGCTCCTCTCGCCTGTCCGGCTGACAGAGCCTGGGAACCAAGCTGAGGGCTTTGAGGGTGGAGGCAGGCCTGCTGCTCACCTGCCCCTTTTCTCCAGAACTTGGCTCCTGGGCCCCTGGGAGGGCCCTGCCTGCTGACCCTGGCCTCACCCCGGGGCCTGTGACCCCGGCTCAGTCCGAGCTTGGTATTTGGAGGCTACAAAAGCAGTGGCTGGTGCAGTGATGTCCACCTGCAGTGATGGCCTCTAGGGGGCATAGTATTGGGGGGGGGGGCGTGCTTCTCCTAGCCAGACCCTATTTCCCCTCACTTCCTTTCCCTGACATGAGGCGAGTCCTCTTGCCCACCATGGCACCCACTCTTCGTGGGGAGCAGTTTGCCTCTGAGAGACTCGCCCTGGCCCTCCGAGGTCAGAGCTGCGGGAGACCGCTGTGTGCAGCCCGGGGCTCGGGGCTCAGGCGCGAGAGGCCACGCGGATCCCCGCCCACAGCTGCCCCAGCTGCTGCGGATACAGCCGTGAACATACAGCCGCGAAGGAGAGGCCCTACAGGGGAAAACTCATAGGACTGTCAGCTGATTTCTCAGCAGAAACCATGCAGGCCAGAAGGGAGTGGCAAGAAATATTCAAAGCGATGAACAGTGAGAACCTACAACCAAGATTACTCTACCCGGCAATGCTCTCATTCAGAACTGAAGGTCAGATAAAGAGCTTCACAGACAAGAAAAGCTAAAGGAATACATCACCGCTAAACCGTATTACATGAAATGTTGAAGGGTATTCTTCATTTTTTTATTTTTTTATTTTTTAAATATATTTTATTGAATTTTCACAGAGTGGAAGAGAGAGGGATAGAGAGTTAGAAACATCGATGAGAGAGAATCATCGATCAGCTGCCTCTTGCACACCCCCTACTGGGGATGTGCCCGCAACCAAGGTACATGCCCTTGCCCAGAATCGAACCCGGGACCTTTCAGTCCCCAGGCCGATGCTCTATCCACTGAGCCAAACCGGTCCTGGCTGAAGGGTATTCTTTAAAAAGAGAAAGAAAAAGGAGGAGGAAGAGGGGTAAAAAATATGTACAATAAAATGGCAACAAATACAAATACATATCTATCAACAGTCAAATCTAAAAAAAAATAATAATAAAAATTAGCCGAAACCGGTTTG
Source organism: Pipistrellus hanaki (assembly GCF_964339955.1). Taxonomy (NCBI): domain Eukaryota; kingdom Metazoa; phylum Chordata; class Mammalia; order Chiroptera; family Vespertilionidae; genus Pipistrellus; species Pipistrellus hanaki. Next base: position 78,152,289 of record NC_140511.1, read on the forward strand.
GCTCAGTGGTAGAGCCCCCCCCCCCCCCCCCGCCCCGCCCCAGCACCCCGTTTTGCTCTCCTCGGGTGATCTCGGGATGCCTCTTGCACACAAGATCTCCCTGAGATCTCGGAGCTGCAGGGCTGCGGGCGCGCGTGGGGTCATCTCGGCAGACTGGCGCATCGGTGCCTGCCTGCCCCTCCTCCTCCAGGAAGCCAGGTGGAGCCCTGGACACCAGTTGGCACCAACTCCCCTCTGCCAGCTCCGAGCGGGAGGCTGTGCCGGCTCTCGGACGTCCTCTCCGATGGGAGCCCCTGAGGGCTGGCTCTCGCTCCTGGGCCCTCCCCCTCCTGCCAGTCCTTCCCGGCGGCCCTTTGCATGTCCTTGGCATCAGACTCAGGGTCACCTCCTCGGAGCGGCTTTCTCCTCTTTCTTACCTTCAAACCAAAATCATCGTTTTCCTCTGGAAAGAGCACTTACTTGAAACGTACAAACAAAAAACCTCCATTTTTTTCACGAGTTACAGTAAAGCCAGCACGCGCTGAAACCGGAAACCCAGCTTCCGAGAGAAAATGTGATGGTCGTTAACTTTGGGGATCCCCTCTGCGCCCCACGAAAAGCTGCCCCCTTCTGCTTTCTCCTGTGCTTCTCACGGGGCTCAGCCAAAACCAGCCTGGCCCCACCCGGGAGAGTTGGCACGGAGGCTGCACAGCCCACAGCCCTCAGCCCTGTGTGACCGGGCTGGGTGTGGCCTGGCCCGAAGGCACCTCCTCCCAGGGAGCGGCTGAGAAGGTGCCGTCCCCGGGCTGGGGCCGTGGCCTCTGGGAGCAGCTGGACCTTTCTTGTGCAGGAAACACGTGAGCCAGGCTGGCCGGGGCGCCGTCCCTCCGTGCCAGGCGCGAGTCCAGGCCAGGGGTGAGGCAGGGCAAGCCGAGTGTGGTTGCCGGGTTAGGGTTTCGGAGAAAGTCTTAGCCCATTCGGGCCGCTGCCACCAAATACCACAGGCCCGTGGCTTCCAAACAACAAACGTGCTTCTCCTGTTCCGGAGCTGGGAGCCCAAGATCAAAGCGCTGGCCCATCGGTGTCTGGCCAGGGCCCGCTTCCTGCTTTACAGAAGGCGGTCCTCTCCCTGCGTCCTCACTCGGGGAAGGAGCAGAGGAGCTCTGGGAAATAGCCTTTCTTTCTTTCTTCCTCCCTCCCTCCCTCCCTCCCTCCCTTCCTTCCTTCCTTCCTTCCTTCCTTCCTTCCTTCCTCCTTCCTTCCTTCCTTCTTTTCTTTTCTTTCTTTTCTTTCTTTCTTTCTTTCTTTCGATTTTTCTTTCTTTCTTTTAAATATACATTTTTATTTATTTCAGAGAGAAAGGGAGAGGGAGAGAGAGACAGAAAGATCAATGATGAGCCGGGACCAGTTTGGCTCGATAGATAGAGCGTCGGCTTGGGGACTGAAGGGCCCCGGGTTCGATTCCCGTCAAGGGCATGTACCTTGGTTGCGGGCATATCCCCAGTAGGGTGTGTGCAAGAGGCAGCTGATCAATGACTCTCATCGATGTTTCTAACTCTGTATCTCTCTCCCTTCCTCTCTGTACAAAATCAATAAAATATATTTAAAAAAAAAAAAAAAGAAAGATCAATGATGAGAGAGAATCATTGATAGGTTGCCTCCTACATGCCCCCCACTGGGGACCAAGCCCACAACCTGGGCATGTGCCCTTGAATGGAATTGAACCCAGGACCCCTCAGTCTGCAATCCGACGCTCATCCGCTGAGCCAAACCAGCCAGGGTGAAATCGCTTTTCTAAGGGTTCGAATCCCATGATGCCCATTGGGTACATGGAGCCCTATGGCCTAATCACCTCCCAAAGGCCCCACCTTTTTTTCTTTTTTTTAAAATGTATTTTATTGATTTTACACAGAACGGAATTGAGGACAGAGAGTTAGAAACATCAATGAGAGAGAAACATCGACCAGCTGCCTCCTGCACACCCCCGACTGGGGATGTGCCCGCAACCAAGGTACATGCCCTTGACCAGAATCAAACCCGGGGGGACCCTTGAGTCCGCAGACTGATGCTCTATCCACTGAGCCAAACCGGTCCCGGCAAGGTCTCGCCTTTTAATAGCATCACCCACCGAGGGGGGTAGGGTTTCAACATAGGAATCTTGCGGGGAGGGGAGACACACACACACACATTCTATCTATAGTATTCTAGCCGAAACTGGTTTGGCTCAGTGGATAGAGCATCGATCTGCAGACTGAAGGGTCCCGGGTTCGATTCCTGTCAAGGGCATGTAACCTGGGTTGCTGGCACATCCCCAGTGGGGGGTGGGCAAGAGGCAGCTGATGGATGATTCTCTCTCATCGATGGTTCTGACTCTATCCCTCTCCCTTCCTCTCTGTGAAAAATCAATAAAATATACTTAAAACAAATAAAATAAAATGAATAAAAATAAAAATAAAAATTAAAAAAAATATAGTATTCTAGAAGGCCCCCGAGAGCAAGGGGTTCAGCTCCCCCTCATTATACAGACAAGGGGCCTGGGACCCTGCGGGGGTGGGGGGGTGCGGGGGAGAGTGACCTAATGGCTCACGTGATCCATTCGGGACAGAGCTGGGACAGAGTGGGCTCTGACTTCTGATCCACTGTTGTCTTTCCGGGAAAGGAGGAGGATGTAGCCGAGAAACGTGAGGCCCCGGGAGCCGGGCTAGACCGCTAGAGGGTGCTGGTCACAACAGCACCCACAGCCAGCGCTGGCCTGCCCGCCCCGAGTACGCTCAATAATGTGTTAACTCACTGCAGCCTTGCAGCTCAGCCCTCGCGGCGGTGCGCTCACTGTCCCCGTTTAAAAGACGGGCAGATGACCCTCATGTCCAAGGTGAATGTGGGCCTGCAGGCGGCAAGGGCCCTGCCCCTACCCCTCCAGCCCACTCAGCAATTGCCCCCTTCTTGCCCTGGGGGCCCAGAATGTAGAAATTGTACAAAGGTTTCTAAGTCCCTTCTTTTCTGTGCACTTTTTTATTTAAGAGGTGGGACCCCAGGGGGAACCTCCCCAATAAAGTCTGTTGGGGGGAAAATTAAAAAATAAAATGAAAGACAGGAAGATGGCCGAGACCGGTTTGGCTCAGTGGATAGAGCGTCTGCCTGCGGACTAAAATGTCCCCGGTTCGATTCTGGTCAAGGGCATGTACCTTGGTTGCAGGCACATCCCCAGTAGGGGGTGTGCAAGAGGCAGCTGATCGATGATTCTCTCTCATCGATGTTTCTAACTCTATCCCTCTCTCTTCCTCTCTGTAAAAAATCAATAAAATATATTTTAAAAAATAATAATAAAATAAAATACGGGAAGATGAAGTCGACAGAGGTGAGGCTTGCCTGAAAACACATGCGCCTGAGGAGCAGCAGATGTGGCATCCGTGTATTGGCCCTCTGCCCACACAGCGGCTCTCAGGCTGACTGCCCGATGCCCACCCCCTGGCGAGGGCCCGAGCTTCCCTAGGCTTTGCCTTCCTTATTAGTAGATTGAGTAGCAGCAGTGCCCTTGCGTCCTGTGCCCGCCCTGACACCCACACCGGCACGGCTCTCAGTTAATAAAAAGCTTGGGCGGCGTGGCTCAGTGGTGAACCAGGAAGTCATGGTTCGATTCCTGGTCAGAGCACATGCCCAGATTGCGGGCTCCATCCCCAGTGGGGGGCATGCGGGAGGCAGTCGATCAATGATTCTCCCTCATCATTGATGTTTTATCTCTCCCTCCTTCTCCCTTTCTCTCTGAAATCAATAAAAATGTATTAAAAATAAATTTATTTAAAAAATAGGCCCTAGCTGATTTGGCTCAGTGGATAGAGCGTCGGCCTGTGGACTGAAGGGTCCTGGGTTCGATTCTGGTCAAGGGCACAAGCCCAGGTTGCAGGCTTGATCCCCAGTAGGGGGCATGCAGGAGGCAGCCAATCAATGATTCTCTCTTGTCATTGATGTTTCCATCTTTCTCTCTCTCCCTTCCTCTCTGAAATAAATAAATATATATATATATATGTATGTATATATATATATATATACATATATATATATATACACATATATATATATAAATAGTAATGCAAGAATAAATTCTGGGTTCTGTGTACTCACACTGTAAACGTACTTTTGCGTACCCCTGTATACCTCAAATCCGACCACTTCCTCTGCTGCTGCCTTCTCTAAGCCTCTGTCGTCTCTCACTTGATTTATCATGACAGCCTCCTGCCTGCACTCCGGCCCCTTCACTCTGCTCTCAGCCCAGCAGCCGGCAGGTCCCCTCCCTCCCAGGAAGGGCACCGCAGGGGCCCGGCTTGGCTCCCCATCGCCTTCCTGCCCTGTCCTCCTGCTGCTCCTCCTGCTCACTCTGCTCCAGTCTCACTGGCCTCCTTATTCTTCCTTTCTTTATTCAAATACATTTTTATTGATTTCAGAGAGGAAGGGAGAGGGGGACACATCAATGATGAGAGAGAATCACTGATTGGATGCCCCACACTGGGGATACAGCCTGCACCCGGGGCATGCGCCCTGAACTGGGAATGGGAAATCCAACCGTGACCTCCTGGTTCACAGATCAAGGCTCAACCACTGAGCATGCCCACCTGGGCAGCCTCCTAATTCTTTAAACAGCCCCAGGGCCTTTGCTCTGGCTGTCACCTCTTTCTGGAATGTTCTTTCCCGATCGGCAGAGCTCACTCCCTTTCCGCTTTCAAGCCTGTGCTCAAAGGTCACCTTCTCAGTGAGGCCTACGTTGACCACCTTAGTACTATGACTCCCTTTCCACCCACCTTGCCCTGCAATGCCGACCCCCCTTATAGCTAGCTCTACTTCCCCACAGCATTGAATTCTTACTATTATGTGTGTTGTCAGTCTCCACCAGGTGGGCGAGGGGGGGTAAAAGGGGGAGGGTAGGGGAGGAGACATTGAGATGTAATTCCCTGATAGCAGAGGTCCTCACTTATCTACACCTGAAGAGCCTAGGACAAAGCCTTGCGCGTTGTAGGCGCTCAGTAGAGGTTTGTGGATGGACGGATTTGCAAACTGGAGAGGGATCCATGTGAGGTAATGTGTAATAAATCTTTGAGGAGAAGTAGGTGGTGTCACGGATGTGAGAAGGTAATAACTGAACTGGACCTCGGGTACACCTGGAAGTTGAGGCAGGGGACTGGCAGTTGATCAGCCTGAACAAAAGCATGGCGTGGGGAGAGCTTGGCGGCGGGGCAGGAGCTGGGGGAGGTGTGACCGGTGACACCTAGTGGAGAGGGCACTAGCAAGCTAAGTTGAGGCCAGACTGTGCCAAGCTTTGGGTGAAGGCACACACAGGCTTTTCCGACTGCCAGGACCAGCCACAAAACGTACGGGGCACCGTGCCAATGGAAACGCAGGGCCCCTTGGTAAAAACTTCGGGATGACAGCAGAGTGTGAGCATTAAATCAAGCTCATGGCCCTTCTCAGAGCAGGGCTCTGGGTGGCTGCACAGGTTAGAGGCCCATGAAGCCAGCCTGCCTGTACCATGAGGGAGCAGTGAGAGCCTCCAGCAGGACAGACATGTCATCGGAGCTGGACTTAGGAAGATGGTTCTGGCGTGTCTGGTGGGGCAGGTCAGAGGGCGGCTAAGCAGAGAGACCACTCAGGCAGGCTTGTGCGCAGAGTGAGGGAGAGGAGGGGACAGGCGGGATGGGGTAAGGCCGGCCGGGGGGCAGAGCGCAGGGTTGGGAGCCTGTGTGACAGAGCATGGAGGAAGCAGAATGCCCTTAGAGCGTGGACCGGGGAGACTCCTGAGCATCTACCTCTGCTCTCCAACCCCTTCCTCCTTCCCCTTCTCTCCAGACATCGGCAGTGCCGCTCCCTTTGGCCACCAGGGGGCAGATCATTCTCACGGATTTTTTCAAGATGAATTTGGGTTTGGGGGGGAAGCGGGGGAGGTGGTAGAACAGCCTCTGTTCTCATCTCTTCCCTTTCTTCTCCCTCAACTCCTCTGCATTTCTCCCCAACTCTCCCTCCATGGCCGGGAGCCTGAAGAGCTGGGTGGGCACGGGGAAGGGTGTGTCCTGGGTCCGGGTGCGCTCACGAAGACTGTAGGGGGTAGCTGTTGCCTTAGGAAGTATTTTCATACCACCCTCCATGGCAGCTGCCCGCTGCTTCTTTCTCTGGTTGACTTGGCCAAGGGCTCAGCTCAACACACTGTAGCGGGAGTTGGAAGTCAAAGGTCAGAGGTCCAGCCAGCACCCCCCACCCCATCCCTGCCCCTTTGGGAATTCGGTGGCTGAACCTGGCTCCTTGGGGATTCTGGCTTCTGCCCACCTTAAGCTGCCTTTGCGCCCGGGAAAGGGGGGCAAGTTCTAACATGTCTGGAGCACTCTGGGTGGGGGCAGCTTGGAGCCAGAGGAATCAGACTGGTCTGCGGCCTCTCCCCGGTGAGCCAGTCTAGGGGGAGGGAAGAGGGGGCCCAGGTTGCCACACAGACTTCCCTTTGAGTCAGGGCTCTCCAAAGGGGAGCGGGGCTCAGATCATGAATCCAGCCACCCGGCTTTCTTGATGGGAACACGAGGCCCAGAAGAGGAAAGGAACTCCTCCAGGTGCCCCTTCTTAGCGCCATCCCGCGGAACTCTCATTTTCAACCCATTTCTATTTTCTTTTCCTGGAGTTTCTTGTCTTGGAACGGAAATGTGAATTAAGATGAGAATGTCTCTCTTATCTTACTTTGCAAAAGTATTTATTTATTTAAAATATATTTTTATTGATTTTTTTAGAGTGGAAGAGAGAGGGATAGAGAGTTAGCAACCAAGGTACATGCCCTTGACCGGAATCGAACCTGGGACCTCTCAGGACGATGCTCTATCCACTGAGCCAAACTGGCTTCGACTTTTAAAAAAAAAATATATTTTATTGCTTTTTCACAGAGGGGAAGAGAGAGAGATAGAGAGTTAGAAACATCGATGAGAGAGAATCATCAACCAGCTGCCTCTTGCACACCCCTATTGGGGATGTGCCCGCAACCAAGGTACATACCCTTGACCGGAATCGAACCTGGGACCTCTCAGTCCGCAGGGCGATGCTCTATCTACTGAGCCAAACCGGCTTCAACTTTTGCAGGAGTGTTTAAAAAAGTACCTGGCGCCCAGTGGTGTGGCTCTGGTTGAGCATCGATCTATGAGCCAGGAGATCACAGTTTGACTCCTGGGCAGGCCACATGCCTGGGTTTCCTGCTTGATCCCTAGCAGGGGGAGGGCAGGAGGCAGATGATCAATGATCCTCTCATCGTCAATGTTTCTCTCTTCCTCTCGAAAGTCAATAAAAATATACTTTAAAAAATAACTAGTACTTTAAAAATAAATGAAAAGGTAGCTGGCAGGATAATATGACTATAGTGTGATGTTTTGTGCTATTTTGAACAATTTAAAGACTTTTTGGGGGCGTGGGGGAAGGTAACTGGAATTCAAAGATGTTATTTAGAATGTGATTCTGTCAATATAGGGACGTTGAGGAGGCTAAACTCAGACACAATATGTGATTTTCCCAAGATCACCCAGCATTTTCTCTTCACGGGGCTGGGCCACCTCTGCAGCCTTTCGCAGCTGGGAGCCAAGGACGCTGACCTGGTGCTGGTCTGGGACGAGAAGCCAGGATAGCAGATGGAGGGTGATCAAGGGTAGGGAGACAGGTGATGGAATAATGCTGTACTTAACAGGTGACAGACATATTGATAGGTTGGGTGACAACCGAGACGGGTTTTATGAGCTGACCCCACCACAAACGGACACGCGTTGGGAAACTGCTTTAGAATCGCGGGGACGCCCAACAGCCTCATTTTCTATTTACTCAAAGAGCAGCACGCACAGGAGTTCCCCGCTCCCCGTTCAAGGTCTGAAAATACCCGACAACTGACGGAAAGAAGCGAAGAGTTGGGCTCGGCTCCACTCGAGGGAATGACCCGGGGCTCGCCGGGCCTCGGGTGTTGCCGGAAATGGCCGACGCCGCTGGCTGCGGGGCGGGGCGTGGGCGGGGCCGGCTCTCCGCACGCGGGCGGCTTCGGGTGTTTCCGGAAACTGCCGAGAGCCAGCCGGAGTGGGCGGGGCCAGGCCTGTGGGCGGGGCCAGGGCACCCGGAGTCGCTTCGTGGATTTCCGAAAACAGAGCCGAAGCCCGGTCCTCGGGGTCGCGGAGGCGCGCGCGTCCCCGGGGGTTGCCTTCTTCGGCGTTTCCGGAATCCGCCCGTAGTCGGTGGCCGGGAGCAGGAGGCCGGCCGCCCGCCCGTCCCAGGCCGCTTCGGATGTTTCCGGCTGCCGCCGGCGGAAAGAGCCGAGGGCCGGCGGTGGCGGCGGCCATGTTGGGAGCAGCAGGTCCGGCGGCGGCTGCCTGTGTGCCGGGCGCGGAGCAGTGCCGCTGAGGGCAGGGGAGGAGCGAGGCGGGCGGCCGGCTGCGGCGGCTGAGAGTAGGCGGAGCGGCGCGGCCCGGCCGAAAGGCGGCACAGCCCAGCCGGGGGTCGGGGGGGTGCGGCCCGGAGCCGCTCGGAGCCGGCGCGGCCTAGCCCGAGCGGCGCATCCCCGGGCTGGCGTGAACGGCTGCCCGGCCTCCCCGCACCCCCGGCCGGGGCCCATGCGGCGGGTGCCTCTGCTGTGAGAAGCCCCGCCCGGCCGGGCTCCGCGCCTTCCCTTCCCTCCCTTCAAGCTTCTCGGTTCCCTCCCCTGAGGTACCGGCGCCATGTCCAGCGCCCGGACCCCCCTGCCCACGCTGAACGAGAGGGACACGGAGCAGGTAAGGAGCTCCGAGGGCTCCCGGGATTCTCCGGCTGGGCCCCTGCACCTTGCCGAGCCTTCTCCCTCCTCTGCTCTCCTCATGCCCCTGCTGCCAACCTGCAAGCCCCAGCTGCCCTGTCATCCGTCTTCCGGCCCCGCACATCCCCCTCCGAGCCCCGTCCTGGGACCCACCTCATCCGGGCTGCAAGCTGCACACTTGTCTTTCTGCTGACCCCCCCTTCCCCTCCCCGCCCTCCCGCGCTCTTCCGTGTTACCTCCCCAGCTTCCTCTTCTCTTCCCTTTTTTCTCAGGGGCCCTTCTGGTCTCCCTCCACCCACGCTCACAGCAGCCACCCTCCCTCTGCTCAGCGGGTAGCACCCAGCGATTTGCTCCAGGTCGTGCTCCACCTCTTCCTCTGCCTCTCGAGCCTGGTGTCCCCCCCGCCCGCGCAGGTCCTCCCGGCCCCTGGTTGTCACCCTCGGGGTCCCTGCCCCGGAATGTGTTCTCGGCCCCTTTCCCCCCCTTCCAGTTCCCCAGTTCTGTTTTGTTTCTGCCCAGCTTCTTCCGTCTCCAAATGGTGCTCTCCCTCTTGCTTGCAACCCACCAGCTCCACCCTCATCACCTTTCCAAATCCTTCGCCTACTCTTCGCTCATCACTTTCCCTCCTGCTCCCCAGCCGCTCCCCGTGCCTGCCTGGCGCTGGCATGTGTTGCTTCCGCGTTTCCCCTGCAGCTGTCATGCGCGTACTTTTCCCACAGGTTGCCTTTGGGGTTCCAGTCATCCCTCCCTCCCGTCTTTGGGTCCCTGGTGCTCCCTTCCCCTGGGCTTTGGCTTTTAAACCTCCAGGCCCCCTGGGTCTCGCTGCCAGTGCTTTGCCAGCCCCTGGCAGGGAGAGATGCGCTTTCAGCCACCCCATGCACACAACCTGTTGCTCGGCTCTCCTCCCCCCTTGCCTCAGCACTGCCCTGGCCTCTCTCTCTCCCCCTGCCTCTTCCCTCCTGGATCTGCCACTTTTCCTGGTCTCGTTCTCCTGGCCTGCTGCCTCCGTTCCTCTGCTCTCACCCCCTTGGCCTTACTGTGCCTCTTCATCAGGATCGCCCTTCCCTGTCCATGTTAGTCTCCTGCCTTCTTCACCTATTTATTTCCCCACATACGCTCCTGCCCTCTCCTTTCGTTGCAGCCCGCCGTGCAGGCATTTTGCACACTAGTCTCTCGAGCTGCGCTCTCCCCGTGGTGCTGACAGTCACGACTGTGGTTTCCCACCCCGGCCGCGGCTTCTCTGTGTCATCTCACCTCCGCTGAGAGCCCCTCCCCTCTGTCACCATCTCCGGGTCCCTTGCTGAGAGCTCCCTGCCGGTCACACCTTCTCTTGCGGGTTTGAAAAAACCTGAACTTGAAAAAGGAGCCCTTCTCCCTGGGGCCGCGGTGCTTTTTGCATCCTTTTGCCTCATTGCGTTCTTTATATTTTCCTCTTGTTTCCTCCTTTATGCCATCGGGACCCTTGCTGTATTCTCTTGCATGTTAACATCTTTCTCTGAAAAATATTCCCTCTTTCCACCCTCCCTACATTTTTCTCCGGTTACCCTCACTCTGGCACCGGGCAGGCGGGAACTCCGGAGAGGGCTGGCCCGGGTTCTCCTGTGCGGCGGCGGGCCCTGTGGTTACGGAGGTGGAGAGGGATGGCTGATCTCCATGTGGCCGCTGTGGGGTCTGCACGGGACGGGTCTGGAAGCAGGAGTGTGGTCTGCTGGTCCTGGTCTCCCTCGCTGGCCTGCTGTTTCTCTCCTGATGGGAGCCACTTGTCCTAGGCCAGGGGTCCTCAAACTTTTTAAAGTGGGGGCCAGATCACGGTCCCTCAGAGAGCTGGAGGGCCGGACTATATGAACTACTAATTCCTACTGTAACACCTCGGCTGCGCTCACTGCCCAAAAAACCTGGCGGGCCGGATCAGACTCCTCTGCGGGCCACATGTGGCCCGCGGGCCGTAGTTTGAAGACCCCTGTTAGGCCCTCCGGAAGCTGCCTCTTCCATTCCTTTCCCTGTCACCATCGCGGCCCAGCAGGTAAACCCTGCTCAGCCAGAGGACTTTCCCAGGCTGTTGATTAGGAGCTGGTAGGAGGAGGCCAGGTGACTGACGGGCACCCTCAGGCATTTGGGGAGTGGCCATGAGTGCCTGCTCCCAGGGAGGCTGTGGGGGGCATTGTGCCCTGCAGCAGAGGGCACCTGGCTGCCTTGGTGCCAGTCTACAAACTGTAAATGTATTCTTGCCATGGCCTTTTCTTGTGATGTGTGTGTTAATTTCTTCTCCTCCGTAAGTGCTGAGCGCATAGTAGGCACTTGGTGCACACCCATTGATGGTATGATAGCAGTAATCAGGGCACCTTTTGGCAATAGAAGCTGCTCTTCGATAACCTTGTGCGGAGCAGTGGCTGCGCACATTGTCATCCTGTCCCAAATTCCCAGTCACTCATCCGGTTCCTGCTCTGTATGGTCTTAGGTTCTCCTGAGCCGCTTCATGGCTTCTGCTCATGGCAGCCAGTCTTACTGGTAACTTGATGTTAAGTCTCATCCTATTAAAAGCACAGACTTTGGAAAACCTTGGGTCCGCCATCACAGGCAGGTACCTATACTGTTTAAAGCAAGAAAGGAGGCAAGCAGCAGCTCCTTTGGCCACAAGATGAGCTGCTGGAAGCAGCGGCTCCTTCAGAAGAACCCGTGCCGTCCTGGCTGACGTAGTCAGGGGGCTCGGTCTGCAATGAGCCGGAATGCCGAGAAACAAAGCAAGGGATTTGGTTGGGCTGATTTCTTCCCCCCAAGGTCCTCTATCACCTTATTTAGATTTAAATGATTTAAACTGGCTTCACCAGGAGCTAGGTAAACAGACTCCCCTGCTTGTCCTCAAGTTCCAGTCTCTTGTCTTCCTCTCCCCGTCTTTAAACCTGTGGCTGAGGAGGAGCTGTTTCCAGGAGCTCTTTGATCCCATCTGAATTAAACACACAAACACACACACACAAGATGTCAGAGCATGAAAACAAACCTTGCGTTGTAGGAAGAGGGCCTGTTTGCTGTCGGCTCTGCTGCTAACAGTGAAAGGAGGAGATAACAGAAGTCAAGCCCTGCCTTAGCGTGCTGGTGGCGACATGTGACTTCGGATGTGCTTCGCAGTCACAGCCTCTTCCTCTGGCAGGAGGGCTGGGCCTCCTGGGCTGGGAGCTTGGGGGATTCTTGGTCTGTGAGCCGAGCTTTCTGTTCACTTTTCCAAATGGCTCCTCTGGCCTGCAGGCTTGGCAGTGGCGGGAGCAATCAGCAAGATGACTGCTTGCCTTCCCAGCCAGCAGCAGCGGGAGCAGGGCGGTGTGCAGAGGGCCCAGCCTCCAGAGCCCACCTGCGCTGCCGGAGCTCCCGGTAACACCTGCGGAGGCGGCCTGGCTGCGGCTGCTCCTCCTCTGGGCCTGTGGAGCCCGAGAGGGGGCCCTGGAGCAGACGGAGCCTCTCCCTGCGCCCCCTCTGCTGCAGGGGCAGGGGAGGTGAGCTGTCATTCTGGGGGGGAGGGGCATTGTTCATTCTGTCTGGGAAGAGGCGTTTGGAATCTGAGTGAAGAGAGCAAATCCAGCATAGGATCCTGAAAAGACCACCGAACCACTTCAAACACATATCCCTTGGCTCCCGGGGCTGGTTCTGGCAGAACGTTGCCTGAATAGTTTGGTTCTGGTGGCATCAAGGAGCGAGCTCCGTCAGACCCCATTTCACCGCAGCCCCGCTCCGGGTGCCACCTCTGACCTCTGCCCTTTGACCCCTTGGTGCTGCTTTGTAGTCAGGGCTGCGGGTAAAAGTCAGGCCGTAGGTTCTCATTTCATGGTTGGCCCTCGCAATCAGGTGTTCTGAGAACTAGGGCTTTGGAGTCCCTGGAGTTCATAGAAGTGCCATCCCGTGACCTTTGACCCCAGTGAAGGTAACTGCTAGTAAGTTCTAATAATCTCTCTGATCTGTGGGTTTGGGGAAGTGGCTAAGCAGACGGATACAAGGCAGTCATTCAGCGTGGCTGCGTGAACTCAGGCGTGCGGAGGGATGCTGGGCTTTCTGATGGAGCCCAGAGGCTGGGCCCCCAGGTTTCTTCGTTGTCCATGTCTTAAGCAGCGTTGATGCTCTGAGGGAGGAAGAGATTGAGAATCTGTGTACCTGAGAGATTTGCCTGGTTAGATCTGAGAATCAGAAGCTGCTCAGACCAGACTGCTTTCTCTTTGGCCAGAACAGCCTAATTCCCGGTCGGCATCTGACCAGGACTCACCATGCCTTCATGCACTCTCTCTCATGAGCACTTAGCCACCTGGCCGGCATCTCTCCCCCAGGAGCTCCCATGCCTGCCTACATGTATACATTATGTCGTCCTGAATGAATATTTTATGCCTAGAGTGCAGCCACGCTTCAGACTTTGTGGCCATTACCGGCGAGCCGGCGGGGGCTGGGCGCCACCTTTGGCCTGATGATTGGTCTCCACCACATGGACTCCCCTTGCAGCACTTTGAGGCCCATTAACGGACGGGGAGGCAGCTACCTCAGCAAATGGAGAGGGCGAGGGGGTGGCCGCCTTCCTGCCCCGACCGCCTGCCCGGCTTCCTCCGGTGGCCGGCGGAGGCGGGCTCGGCCCTCCGCTGGAGAGGCGCTGGGGGGGGTGCCTTTCTGTTACTGTGGGGTGCTGCCAGGGGTGCCCTGTCCTGTCGGAACACACACTGAGAGGGATGTGGACAGGTGGGTGGAGTTTAAACACGGCCCTTCCTCCTCCCGCGAAGCTCAGCAGAGTGACAAACCAGTTAGGTGGCGAGTCTGCTTCTCGTGGGGGAGATTCCAGGGTTTGTACATTTTCACTTGAAGCTTGGGTTCTCCAGGCTTTCTCCCCGCCTTCATCAGGCACCAGTGAGTCACTGAAGTGTTACCTGCGCTTTCCCCGGTGTCTCCGCAGAGGGAAGAGCAGCCTTTACAAACCTGGTGGGGAGGAACCACCCGTTTCCCACCGGGGCTGGGGAAGAGGCCTCTGTCCCCGGGTCAGCCCTGCGGGCTCCCGCGCCGAGCAGAATGTCCCTCCCTGCCCACCGTCTCAGACTCTGAGGGGCACACCTGATCCTGAAACACCAGCGAATCGGGCCTCTTGGCTCCCAGCTCTCCCTCCGAGGGGGGACCCAGCTCCTTCTCTGCCCACTGGACCTGCTCCTTCGGGGAACAGGCTGATCGCCTCATCGGAATTGTGGGTTTTGTCTGGAGCATCTGAAGTTTCTTGGTCCCTGTGGGTAATTCTTCCCACAGATGTCTGTCTTTGGGTTGGTGCTCATTTCCCCCTACTTCCATGGATTTCTTTTTCTGAACCAAACAATTAATTTTAGACTTAAAAGCTACGTAGTGGCAGGTTGAGTAGGCGGAGGGTGAAATGGACACGGATGGCGGTGGCTAGCTGAATCCTGTGGGACAGTGGGGGTGGGGAGGGCGGAGAGCAGGGGTGTGTGTGTTCAATGGCTGGCTCCAAGCCATCTTTCTCTCTTTCACATGAGGAAGGCAGAGCAGACCAGAGGCTTTGCTGTGGAACCAGTCGGGCTGGTTTGGGGCGGCCTATTTTCCTCTGTTCTTTGGGAAGTTGGCAATACGAAGGTCTGTCTCCTCTGCTCTGCTCAGTGAGGCGTGAGCGGGACGATGTCCGTAAACACCCTCTCCCCCTGACACTGCGTGGGCCTCCGACTGAGGCTCCATGGGAGTGGGCCTGCTCGGCACCCATCCACCTGCAGGCAGTGTGGTCCGGGAAGCTCGGGAAGCTCGAAGGTACAGCTCCTTTTCCTGGGCCCCTTTGCAGTTCACCGCTTGGCACAGGGCCTCAGCCTGGCCGGAGGGAGGGACTGGGGCTGTGGTTGGCTCCCCATTTGTTGATCTGGAAGGAAATGTGGACTCTTAACTCCTGGCGGTCGGGATCTGGCTGCTAAATCCAGTGAGACCCCAGCCCTCCTGCCGCAGTGCGGTGGGCTGCCTGTCCGGGCTGTGGGGAGGGACGGGAGAGCCTTTTGGGTCGTTGGCGACAGGTACTCGGCGGAGGGACAGCTGAAGGCACCTGAGGGAGGTGGGAGCCCTCAGCCGCATGTTGGCCCTGTGTGAGCAGCGGGAGGGGAGGGCGTACAGGGCTCTGAGGCTCCCTGTGATGGGCCTCCTCGGCACCCGTCCACCTGCAGGTAATGCCGCAGCCCTTCCGCCTCTCACCGCGGAGGGCCCCGGCCTGGAAGTCGGGAATGAATGAGCGAGGCTGCCGGCGAGCCCTCCCGCCTGGGCCTGGGCCTGGGCCCCGGGCCGGAGGGCAGGCTGCGCCTGTGGCCTCTGCGGTGATCTCCCAGCAGCTTTTCGCTGAGGTTTTTGGGGGGATTGCTGGTAATCCTGTTGGGAGGGTGGCCCCCTTTTCCACCATCTCCTTTGGACTCGGGGGTTGGCTGGCCTTCCCCTACCCTGTCACCTCCCCACCTTCCTCCCAGTGGCCGTCCTGGGCCGGCTGCGCAGCGGCGTTGGAAGGACTGGGCTTTGTTTTGCCCACGGGAGTTTGAGCTACTGCTTCTCCGGTCACGGGGCCCTCGGCCTCGCACAGTTCTGGGTGCGGGAGCCTGTGGCAGAGGGGAAAGGGGCGCCCAGCACCGAGGCTGCAGGCGGGGGTTTGGTTGTGGTTGGAGCAGGTCCTAAGCGTGGTGCCCTGTGCCCTGTGCCCGAATCTTGGGTTAGCCCCCCCTGTGGCCTGGGGCTTACTTCATTGGCCTCGGCCTGCCTGCTCCTGTGTGGAAAAGGAGGAATAGCAGCAGCTGTCTTTGAGGAGTAGTTGTGGCTGTTAGGAGAGTGGATGGGTAGAAAGCACTAGAATAGGCCGTGGCAGGATGGAATCATCATCACTGTTTAAACGAGCAGCTTAGATTTCCTCTGAGTATCACAGAGCTTTAGATCTGGGCCCTGGGAATTTCTCTGCAATTGATTAAAAAAATTGGCCTCACGTGACTTTTTATATACCCTCTGGCCCCAAGGTTATAGCCAGAGGGATAGAAAAAAGAAAAGAGAATAAAAGAACAAAAAAGGAAGAAAAAAAAGAATTTGCCTCTTCTAGCCCTTGGGGTCTCAAAGGTGCTTTTTCTAGCATTTCTGTTTGTTTGTTTTAAATTTATTTTTCTATTATTATTATTATTATTATATATATTTTTACCAATCAGCGATCTAAAAGAAATCGAATGTTATTGGAAAGGTTTATGTTCTAAGAGCACTTTAAAAAAAAAAAAAGTTCACTTATTTTCATGTATCAGTATTAGGCCATCTTATTGATCAAAGGAAAACCCACTGCCCTCTGCCTGCCGTGTTTCCGTGCTGTGACTGTGGTGGTGAGTTGCTGCCTCATCAGCGGCTGGAAAGCCAAACCCAGATGCCGGAGCGTGGGCTCCTGAGCGTGAGGAAGGGCCAGCAGTGCGGGTTCCTCCCGCCAGGCCTTCCCAAGGGCAGCGTCCACCCTGCTTCTCTGAGGACCGCGTGGGCCTGAGCGCTGAGGGTTAGGTTCCTGTTCACTGCGGGTTCCCGTGCCGCTGCTGCTGGCTCCCCATGGGACTAGAAAGCCTTCCGGGTGAGGCCGGAGGTCCCGCCATCGCCCAGCTCTCCCTGGGGGTCTGTGGACTCTGACTCTGGCCGGGGTTAGGCCTCCTTTCCTGGTTGTCTTCCTGACTTGCTCTTCTAGAGCCTCTGCCTTGTCGAAGCAGCAGGTTGCGTTGCTCGTTCTTTTGCTTGTTTTTCTCACGTTGCAACTGTGGCGGGTAGGAAGGTGGTAACAGTGTCGTCTCGGGGACTGTTTCTGTCACTGCGCTTTCTTTTTCCTTTTGACCCTCCGCTGACTTGTCTCACTTCCTTTTCTTTTTTTCTTCCTCCTGTTTGGCCTCTTTGAACCCCGTTCCTTCATGATTACTGTCTCGCTCAGGTTTTCTTCTCCACGTCCCACTCGGCCTCACCTGCTTCTGTGCTCTTTGTGGCGTGGCTCGGAGAGGAATTTTGATAGTCTGAGATCTCCTTGATGTATAGAATCCCAGCACCACCCAGTCCTTTCATTCTCCTGTTGCTCTGATTTCTGTAAAGTTAAGGATTTGCTTCTTTAGAAACGTTTTCTTTTTATGTCTCCGGAGCCACCTACCTCAGTAAAGCCAGGCTTGGCAGCCTGACAACTTATTAGGGACAGCTTCCCAGTTTCCCTGGTGACAGGGTCTAAGCCGCTTCCTCTGGCCTATCAGGAATGCCATAATCTAGACCCTGTCTTGGGAGAAATCCGAGGAAGCACTTGTTAATTTTGGTAGCACAGCCTCGGCTAGGTTGCTCAATGGTTAGAGCATCTGCCTGCAGACCTAAGGGTCACGGGTTTGGTTCCCAGCGAAGGTGTGGGCATGTACCTGGGTTTCAGGTTCCATCCCTGGCCCCAGTCAGGGTGTGTGCGGAAGGCAAATTTATATGTCTTTCTCACATCTCTCTCTTCCTGCCCCTCCTCCCTTCCACTCTCCTAAAAATTATTGGAAGAAATACCTTTGGGTGAGGATTAATTTAAACAATGTATTTTCAGTGTTACAATGCAGTCTTTGCAGTTTGTTTCACTCTCACTCTCTCACCAGTATACCGTGGAGTTTTCCAGAGGCTGAATGATGTGTTGACATCATCACTCTTGGCTAATGAAACATGTATTCTGTATTCTTGTTTTCTACAATTTTTAAGGTAATGCTTTAAGGTATAAATGTGGAAGTTTTCAATGATGAACTCAGGTTGTTCTCAGTACTTCTTCTGTGTCTTTACTAACTTTCTTTAGTTGTGTCTGCTATAATTTCTGTAAACCTCGTTATCTATAATAATCTATATTAATAAAAGCGTACTATGCTAATTAGACCGACATCCTTCCGGGTGCAGTCAGGGCTGAAAGGGAAGCCCAGGTCCCGGTGCCTGCCGGCGGGAAGCGGTGCGGCCGGCAGGGGAAGGAGGCCTGTGCCCGCACGAAGTTCGTGCATTGGCCTCCGGTTGTTCAATAAATCGTTATTCTGAAATCCCAGTATCTGCCCAGCATCTTTGAGAAAACACCACAGAAGTAAGTACAACTCACTTTGGGGCAGCTTGTAATTTTTAAAATTTTATTTTCAAGTTATTTTAGTGCTTAATTCTATTTTATTCTGAAGTGGAAGAAAGCTTATAATATTTCTCTTATATTTAAGGATGGATTGTTGGCTTAAAAAAGGGAGACCAGGAGACTTGCTTTCTCACACACATAACTGCAGTGTGAAATGGACGTATACACACGTGAAAGGGAGGAATGACTCCAAAGAGACGGGGCAAAACTGTAAGAAATGCAAAATGATGATAATAATTAAAACAGGAAAAGTTTTCTTCTCAGCTTTATAGATATTAATAATGTACCTTATTGTGTCTTAAGCAACAGCACTCTTTTGCGTAGTATTATTGTGCCAGTTCAAGACCCATCAGTCAGAGTTTGGAGGAAAAGGAATTGAATATTCTAACTGCACACACCATGAGTTCTTTCAGAGCCAAAACTTGCTCCAGCTTTTCAGCCTAGAAGTGAAAAAGTCACTGAAGCCTCAGGATAAGTCACCACATTGCTTTGGCGGGAACGGCACCGGTAGCCAAAGACCAGTGAAGTCTTGAACCGCTGACGTTCCTGTAAGCCTGCTGGATGGAAAGTTAGCAAACTCAGGGCAGTGACTGGTCAAACTAAAGATTTAGCTGCAAACGTGACGATTAATATTTTGTGTACAGAATTTCACTTGCACCTTACAAATGAGCACCGGTATAGACATGGCTCAGCTGGTATCGGCATCAGCTACACTTCAAAAAACATGATCACATGAGTGCTCAGCGGCAGACAGAGACGATGAGCATGCCAAGGGTTGGATAATCTTTTTTTTTTTTTTTTTTTTTTTTTTTTTTTTTCAAATCAATCTTTATTGTTCATATTATTACAAAGGTTCCTCATTTCTTCCCCCCTCCACCAGGTTCCCACCCCACCCTCCGCCCCCTCCCCATCCCCCATTGTCCTCCTCCATAGGTGCACAGTCTATGTTCAGTCTCTTCCTCCCTCCCTTTCCCCGATAGTAAATCCCTTTTCAGATAGTAAATCTGTTACTTAGCATTATCTCATATCAATAATACCTCCACATGCCCAATGATACACTTCACACAAAAGACATTTCCAAATAGGTCAACCAGCCTCATCCAGGCCCCACCCAAGGCACTTACAGATCAACACCCCAGCGCTATACTAACTCAACACATCCAGATCTAAGCCTTCATCACTTGATTTAGCAGACCCTCAAGTTCCCGCAAAAGTTTCCAGCCATGTCTGAGAGGCAGCCGTGGGCAGGTACAGGCGAGGAGCGAGCTGTTTCGGGCCTGGCTGCTCCGGGCCTGGCCTCTGTTGCTCTGGTTCGTTCCACAACCAGCTGCTCCGGGTCTGGTCACTGCCGCTCCCGACCTAGTTGCTCTGGACTTGGCTGTAGCTGCTACAGGCCTGGGCGCACCCGACCCGGCTGCTCTGGGACCAGTTGCTCCGGTCCCGGCCGCTCCGGGCCTGGCCGCTCCCAGCCTGACAGCCGCTGCTCCGGGCCTGGCTGCTCCCAGCCTGGCAGCCTGGATAATCTTTTGACTCTGTTTCTCCCGGGACAACTTCCTCCCCATTGGCTCCGTGGGCGCACGGCCGTGCAGAGGGTCTGCGGGCACACGGCACGCCCAGGCAGGGACACCACCTCCTGGCGGCCGGAGTCCCGGACTTTGTTCCTGCTCTGCGAGCCGTTTTCACGGAATGTCCTGGAGAAAGCACCACCATCAGCAACGTCTGTGCAGTCCCAGTCCTCGAGCAAAGGTTTCTGAGGTCCGAGTGAGAAGCAGGGTCCGCGGAGTACAGTGCCGGCTCGGGAAACGTGCTTGTGTGCTGGAGCGGAACCAGCTGCGTGGGTCGTCGTTTTTACTTGAAAGAACAGCTGATGGACAAACTCTAGTTCTTCATACTGGAGTGTTTCGTGAAATGCATTTTCTTGAAATTGAACAAAGCGAGTCTGTCACCATTGCCAGTGATACAATCCCAGTGTTCAAGTGAAAATCAGAATTTTGGAAAATTTGTATTTGTCAAAGAACTTGTTTTATGAGATCAGTGGTAAAATTAATGGAATATGATCTTCTGATGTTGTATGCATTGCCAATATTTGGAAATTCTGCATGAGTCAACGACGGAATATTTTCCAAATCGCCAGTGGATAAAAGAGCCATTCAGAGCGCAAGATGACCAATGGATTTTAATGTAAAAGTACACAAAAGGGTCACTGATAAAATTTCAGATTGCACATTTGAACCAGCCTTGAAAAACTACCACTGTTACCCTGGATGGTGTGGCTCACTAGGTTGAGCCTCGCCTCCCGCACCAAAAGGTTGCCAGTTTGATTCCCAGTCAGGGCACAGGCCCAATTACGGGTTTGATCTCCAGTAGGGGGCATACAGGAGGCAGTAGATCCAGGTTTCTCTCTTCCTCCTTCTCTTCTCGCTCTCAAAATCAATGGGAAAAAATAGCCTCAGGTGAGGATTAACAAACAAACAAACAAACAAATAAAAACGTTATTTAAAAGCCCAAAGACCTACCACTTGCCTCGGCTGGATGGCTTGGTTGGTCTAAGCTTGGTCTGCGGACTGAAAGGTCCCAGATTCGATTCCAGGCAAGGGCGTGTACATTGGTTGCGGGCACATCCCCAGTAGGCCGTGTGCAAGAGGCAGCTGATCGATGTTTCTAGCTCTCTATCTCTCTCCCTTCCTCTCTGTAAAAAATCAATAAAATATATTAAAAAAAAAAAAAAAGAAAGAAAGAAAGGAAGAAAAAGAAATGCAGTATAAGAAAACCCAGCATTAAAAAAAATTTTTTTTTGAAAAAAAAAAAAAGCGTCGTCCTGTATACCAAAGAGGTTGGGGGTTCAGCTCACGGTGTGGGCTCATGCCTAGGTGTCAGGTTCTATTTCTGGGGACCCCTACGGGAGGCCACCTATCACTGTTTCTCTCTCACTTCCTTTCTCCCCTCGGGTGAGGATAAAAACAGCAAAAACAGACCACTTGAAGAGTTTTGGTCTAATATCAAAGAAGAAAACCTGCAGTATCTGAGTGGCTATTAAACTCCGTTTTTCAACCACAGGTCTGAGTGAATGAGATTTTCTTCATACCTTTGAACGAAAACAATATTTTGAAACACATTGAATGCAGAAGCAGATGTGAGAAGTTGGTTCTCATTCATTAATCCAGACATTAAGGAGTATATAAGAATGTAAAAAATGCAACTCTTGTCATGAATTTCATTTTATTTCTTTAAATATATTTTTATTGATTTCAGAGAGGAAGAGAGAGAGAGAAATAGAAACATCAATGATGAGAGAGAATCACTGGCTGGCTTCTGCACACCCCAACTGGGGATCGAACTCACAACCCGGGCATGTGCCCTTGACCAGAATTGAACCTGAGACCCTTCAGTTCGATGACTGACACTGTCCACTGAGCCAAACAGTCTAGGGCTCATTTTCCTTGAAATAATACAGTTTCTTTATTAAGTATAGGTTATTTGGCCCTAACCGGTTTGGCTCAGTAGATTAAGCGTTGGCCTGTGAACTGAAAGGTCCCAGGTTCAGTTCCGGTCAAGGGCATGTACCTTGGTTGTGGGCACATCCCCAGTAGGAGGTGTGCAGGAGGCAGCTGATTTGATGTTTCTCTCTCATCAATGTTTCTAACTCTATCCTTCTCCCTTCCTCTCTGTAAAAAAAATCAATAAAATATATTTTTAAAAAGAATAGGTTATTTGGTTATAGGTCATTTTGAAACTAAAAAGTGAGAAAACCTCTGTTGTAGACAAAACCCGAGTTGATGGTCCCTCTTGGGTTGGTTACTTGTGATGACCTCATAAAGAGCGCTAGTTTATAATTACCAGCCGCATATAATCTGCGTAAGCCTGAGACTGACCCATGTTAATTTCCCTCTTTTAGTACATATAACCCGCCTCATAAGGTGTTTGTTGCTTTATCTCTTGTTTGTTGGTTTGTTTCTTTTCCCTCTCTCAAAAAAAAAAAGGGGGGGGGGGTGGAGAGAGAGAGAAACATCAATTTGTTGTTCCACTTATTTATGCATTCATTGGTTGAGTATTGCCCTAACAGGGATCGAACCTGCAAGCTTGGTGTGCTGGGACTGTGCTGTAACCAGCTGAGCTACCCGGCTCCTATCTCTGTTTTCTTTATTCCTGAATTTCTTTCCCTTTTTCTTATTTTCTCTTTATTTATTTTTAATTTTTCTCATTTTTTTTGGTTTAATTTTTTCACTTTTTCCCTCTTTTTTCTTTGGCATTTCACACACACACACAAAAAATCATATTCCATTAATTTTACCTCTTTTTGTTGTTTTAGTTTGTTAATATTTGGATTTTAGTTTTTTGGGCTGGCATTGTGTTTTTGATTGCATTATAAGATCAGTTCCTTAGGCAGACTTCCTTTGGTGTGTGTGAAGTTGTGGTTTGGAAAACATAGTTTTTTCATTAAAAATAAGTATCTCAGGCTAGCTTGGCTCAGTGGATAGAGTGTTGGCCTGTGGACTGAAGGGTCCTGGGTTCGATTTTGGCCAAGGGCACATGCCTGGGTTACGGGCTCGATCTCCAGTAGGGGGCGTATCGGGGGCAGCCAGTCAATGATTCTCTCTCATCATTGATGTTTCTATCTCTTTCTCCCTTTTCCTTCCTCTCTGAAATCAGTAAAAATATATTTTAAAGAAATAAGCTCCCTGTATTTAAAAACACACTCAGGTTTACATGTAATGGGTTTATGAATGTTCTCTTAAATTAATGGATACATATGTAAGTCTTTCCTCATAATTTCCATTTATTAAATAATTAATGGATGCAGTCTATATAAGCAGAAGTTTTGGGGGGACTCAGTCATTTTTAATAGTACAAAGGGTTTCTGGAAGCAAAAAGTGTAAGAATCATGGTTAATTCTCTCTGGCTTTGGTTGGTCAATTTCTTGGCAATTTCATAAAAAATCATTTTGCAATTCCCAGCCCCTACTTAGTCCGGACTGGCTCTCAGGCAGCCATTGCTGCCTTGGCTTGCCGTCCTGGCCAGCTGAGGGAGCTGTCTCTCAGCGACCCAAGGGACTTTGACCAAACTTGGCTCATTTCTTCCTTTGAGTACATAGCATTGGCCTTGGGAGTTTCTTTTAACTGTTAAAACAATTTTATTTTTTAAATTTTGAGTTAATTTTAAACTTAGAAGAGTTGCAAAAATAGTCCGAAGAATTCCTGTGCATTCTTCGCCCAGTTTCCCTCTGTTAACATCTTACGTCGCCATAGAGCATGTATCAAAACTAAAAATTATTCTTGGTGCAATGCTATTAACCCAAGTACAGAACTCATTTAGATTTCATCAGTTTTTCCACTGATGTGCTTCTTCTGTTCAAAGATCCTGCAACCGGGAGAAGTGCCCTGACCCAAATCAAACCATGACCTGGCTCATAAGTCGACATTCACCACTGAGCCACACGAGCTGGGCCATATAATTTATTTTACTAATTTTGTAAGTGTAGTTTAGTCCAGTGGCATTAAGTACATTCACAATGTTATGTAACCATCACTACTATTTCTAGAACTTTTTCATCATTCCAAACAGAAACTGTCTATCAGTTAAATAATCACTCCCCGTCTACCCTGCCCCCAGCCTCTGGGAGCCTCTATTATACTTTATGTATAATTTTTCCTATTCTAGATAGCTCATGTAAATGAAATCGTACAATACTTGTTTTGTGTCTGGCTCAATTACTTAGCATAATGTCTTCAAGGCTCATCCACGTGTTTTAGCTTTAATCCCTTTTAAAAGTTAACTTGGATTTGCCCAGCCAGAGAGGTTCAATTGATGTTTTCCAGGCACTGAGAAAAATTGCCAGTTTGATTCCTGGTCGAGGCACATAACTGGGGTTGCGGGTTCAATTCTCAATCAGGGTGTGTATGGAAGGCAACTGATTTTTTAAATGTATTTTTAATTTTTATTTATTTAAAATTTCTTTATTAAGGTATTACATATGTGTCCTTATCCCCCCAGTCCCCCCCCTCATGTCCTCACCCCCCCCAAGGCAACTGATTGATGTTTCTCTCTCACATTGATCTCCCTCCCTGCCCGCCCCCCTCTCCTTTCCTCTCTAAGCATGTCCTTTGGTGAGGATTAAAAAATGGTTAACTTAGATTTGGTGATGATGATGATGATATGTATTAAGTTGATATGTTGAAAAATAATTATTAAGATGTAGTTATAATGGGTTTAGTAGTATTTTAGATTAGTCAATAGTTGAACATTTTCTCTGTTTTAATTATAATACAGTAGCTATAACCCACATAAACAAGCTGTTTGCGGTCCTTGTAATAGGAGTGTAAAGGTTTCCAGACGGGAGAGCCCTCTGCGGACAGGTGTGCGGTTGATGGGCCTCATTGGCTGGCTGCTTGCAGTGACCTCATAGGGAGCCTTTGTTTTGCAATCCCCGCGTCCTGGCGGGCCCTGGCCGCTGGCAGGCACTCCGCTCCGGTCTCAGTGCTTCCAGCTGAGGAGGCTGGTTCTCAGGGACTTTGACCAAAGTTGGCTTGTTTCCTCCTTCAGTACAGAGTGTTGGCTTTTTTTATTCCATTAAAAAGATCATTTGGCTTACTTGGATTTCATTATGACAGTAGATTTTTTTAAGCTTATAAATTGGCTGTTGGCCAATTCCAAAGTTGAAAACTGCAGAGCTTGCTTCGCCTCTCACCTTGAAGAACCTTGTGCCCACAATAGCGGAGGGCCGCGAGGCTCCAGCCTCTGCCGAGGCCAGCGCCCCACAGTCCCCGGTGCTGTAGGGCCAACACACTGTGCTGCTTTCTCCTGTACTTCACTCCTGGCTAGCCTTGTTGGTAATGCCTGCCAAAGCCCACGCTTCTTGGGTACATATTATTGTCTCCTGAGAGAGGGGAGCGGATTGGGTGTGTGTGATAGCGGGTGAACTTGATCTTTCAAGAGACAGGTAAAGTTACATCGGCTATATTATCACTCTGCATCTTGTCCTTCTGCTTGTCCTCATCCTCTGATTTCTGCAGCACCTCTGACTTACCAAAGCTTCCCTTAGCCCGGTACCTTTGGGCCTCGCTCTAGTAGTCACTTGGACCAGCTTTAAGCAGATCTTTTAAAAATGATCTCATTTGGCCAAGACCGGTTTGGCTCAGTGGATAGAGCGTCGGCTTGGGGACTGAAGGGTCCCGGGTTCGATTCCGGTCAAGGGCATGTGCCTTGGTTGCGGGCATATCCCCAGTGGGGGGTGTGCAAGAGGCAGCTGATCGGTGACTCTCTCTCATCGATGTTTCTAACTATCTCTCTCCCTTCCTCTCTGTACAAAATCAATAAAATATATTTAAAAAAATAAATAAAATAAATAAAAACGATCTCATTTGTTCAGAATCACTTCTCATCAGACTCATTAAAGAAACTGTTTAATCTAGTGCAGTGTTTCCCAAACTTTTAACATATGGGTACCCCTTCTATAATTTCCGTAACGCTGATACCCCTCGTACTCATGAGAACGTAGAATTAGGCGCAGCTAAGCACGGTGCAGTGCATATCCCCACCAAACTCCGGTGCAACGCGTACCCCCACCAAACTCCTCCCGTATCCCTGGGGGTACGCGTACCACACTTTGGGGAACACTGATCTAGTGCTTCTCTTATATCAGTTTGAGTTACATATAGACCTGCCGGATTATAGCTCTACTCGTATTTCCTGTCCCTCGGCAAGCCCCACAAAGCATATTTCTTTTTGAATTCACATGTGGCTTTCATTTCAATTCCAGAATTGAACTTGATGTGCTTTTTCTCTCTTCGGCCGCTGGTCTGTACAGAAGATAGACTCTTGCTTTCAAAAAGCATTTGTTCACTCTTGGCTCAGTCAATGACGTTCCCTAAGGGGTTGGGTACTTTAAGGGTAGACAGTGCCCCAGCCCGTCCTCTCTCCCGGGGCACGGTGTGCCTGGAGCGTTTATCGCTATGTCTTTAGCTGTAAACGAAATAGCCAACGTTTATTGAGCACTTACTTTGTCCCCGCTGCTGGCTTAGCAGTTTTACCTCATTAACTCATTCAATCTTTGTGAAATAGTAGTCTTACTGTTTCCCCACTTTACAGATGGGAAAACGGGTCCCAGAAATGTTGAGTAACTTGTTTAAGGTAAAAAACCCACGTGGTCTGGCATGTATGTTGGTGTCAAACCAAACTCTGACGGTGGCGAACTTTGGCTCTGGCTTCAGTTGTGCCCAGACAGTAGGATGGAGGCTGACCCTTCAGCATCAGCTCCCAGTCGGTGCTGGGTAAGACGGCGCCCTCGTTGGCTTTAGAGCCGGGCACGGGCTCCTCTGCCCGGCTGGTTCTTTCTGCCCGGTGGCCTGTGCCCAGGAGGCGCGGGTGTGGAGGTGCGGTGCTGCTGCTCTGGCTTACCCCCCGGCCTTGGCTGTACCATTCAGAGCCGTGGGAACTCACAAATGTACCTAATCCTGGCTCTCACTCTTCGCTAGTTCTTTCACCTGGAGTTTTAAGGACCCCTTTAGAAAAGCGTCCTGAGACCTAAAATTGGTAACGAACAAGCTAGTGCCCCTGAAGAGGACAGTGGGAGGCTGGAGGTGACTGTCCTGCGCTGTAGCACCCGTGAATGCTGGGATTCCAGAGCTCGTTTCAAAAGCACTTCCCTTTTCCCACAAAAAAAAAGGGAAAAAAGAGAAAGCTTTTGTCTGTGTATCTTAACTGGAGACGCTTTATCCTTAATGAAACGAATGTTCTCTGTACAGCCCTCCTGGGCCCCTTCCGCACGGGAGGCCCGGGCTGCTTGCTCTGCCTGGACGGTGGGGCCCGGAGCACCGAGGCTGGATGCACCTCCGTGTGCATTGGGACCCGTGGCCATCAGGTGGTCCTCCCGATCAGGTGGTCCTCCCGATCAGGTGGTCCTCCAGACGCCGTGCTGGTTCTTAGGGAGAGGGCGCCTTGGGAGGCTCCGTGAACTGAGCTCATGAGTTTATGGTTTGATTTCCGTGCTTGTCTCACCCTGGCAGCAGTGCCTTTTCTTTGATCCTGTTAGAAGTTCTCATTTATTCACAAAGTCCTAAAATTTCCAGCCCATTTTCAGCTACAAGGATAAAGGGGTGAGCTGCCGCCCTTGGTTTAAGCATCATTTATGCACTGAAGCCCTCTGCTGCCCTCGCAGAGCGCGAGGGAGTTTGTGTGATTGTATTTGTGTTCAAACCTGGTTCATTTCTCCGAGATCGCGGTTACATGTCATGTCTAAATGACTTCAGAGCCCAGCTTTTTGTCACCGTGGAAAACCACGGTCCCCATAAACCACGCTGACAAGCACAGCTTTCTCAGAGTGATGCTTCCTCTCCCGCCTCCCATCCGCACGTTCATCTCCGGAGGCAGCTGCTGTCACACAGGTGTGCTCCCGCCGCTGCTTCCTCGGAGAGCGGCTTCCTGCTAATGAAAAGGCCGTGTAATCGGCTGGGCCCACAGGGGCTCTGCCCTCTGTACTGTATTCCCAGCGAGGCCAGCCGCTCCCTTAATTACCACCTCGCCGGCAGGGAGGTGCGGCTGCTAATTGATTAGATGTGACAGTCCTTGGCATTGGTGCGGAGCTGTTGGGGTTGTTTTGTTTTTAAACGGACAGATTTGAGCCAGGTAAGTTTATTTTGGAGAGATGAAGATGTCTATTAGGGTTTCCATTTACTAGTCTCATGTCTTTAATGCCATTTCTATATCCTTCTTTTATTTATTTTTTGTCAATCCTCACCGAGGACATTTTTTCCATTGATTTTTAAAAAATATATATTTTATTGGTTTTCTTACAGAGAGAAAGGGAGAGAGATAGAGAGCTAGAAACATCGATGAGAGAGAAACATCGACCAGCTGCCTCTTGCACACCCCCCACCGGGGATGTGCCCACAACCAATGTACATGCCCTGGACCGGAATCGAACCTGGGACCTTTCAGTCCGCAGACCGACGCTCTACCGCTGAGCCAAACCGGTTTCGGCTCCATTGATTTTTTTTAAAAACTTGGTTAGAGGGATGGGAGGGAGAGAGGAAGATAGAGAGAGAAACATTGACATGAGAGGGACACATAGATCGTTTTTCTCCCACATGTGCCCTGACTGGGGCTGGGGATTGCACCTGCAACTCAGATACATGCTCTTGACTGAGAATTGAGCCCTTGACCCTTCAGTGCACAGGCCAGAGCTCCAACGATGAGCACGCCGGCCAGGGTTCTGTGTCTTTATTTTCTAACTTAGTGGTTAGGGGCTCTCGGTTAGCTTTGGTGGCCATCTCGGTGCAGGTGAGGAGTAATCGGGCATCGTTCTCCTCCCCGGCTCCTCCGGCGTGCTCCCTCTGCCCGGCACACCCGATTCCTGAGGTTTGTTTTCCTTCCCTCCTTTCTGCCGTGGAACCGTTGAACTCTGTTTTGAAATCCATTTTTCAGATAGTGTTTAAAAGCAAACACCCTGCCTTTCTTAAAACTACAGAAACTGCTTGTGAAACAGCCGAGAGGGCAAGCTGCCAAAGCCACAGTGTTCAGACCGATCCTCGGCGACAGGACGGCAGCCACTGCTGGGAGCCCTCCTGGTGATTGGGTGTGAGGAGGATTCTCAGAATAAGTGTTCAGGTGCTGAGCTCCCAGCGTCACGTTCATATCCCCGCATTGTGAGATGCTTCATGCTAAACCCATTCCAGAAGAGTCGTGAAGCTAATCTGCTGTCGATTATATAGGAAGGGTTTTAAACAAACCAATTCCCAGTCCCCTATACTTAAAAAGTTTTTTAGGAAGTGGTTTTTTTTCGAGGTGATATTTGAACCAAGTCTCTCGCCAGCTTTTCCCATTTTTAAGATGGGGCTAGCTTCAGAATTGTTTTCCCCCATGGAGGACACCTGAGCCTCAATCGCTGGGCTCTGAATTAACTGACTCTCTTTCTTTTAAGATGGCATGGAACCTTCTGTCTAGAGAATTTTATGTCTTCCCAGGCTCTTCCAGGAATGAGTACTGGTAGTTGTTCCTTCTGCCTTCCACTGCTGGCAGCCTGGTGGGTGAGGCACAGTTTAACCTGTAGCCGTGTGCCCCGAGCTCCAGCCCTGATTGAAAGGGAATTAAGGAAGCAGACGATTGGGAAATAAAAGAACTACATAAACGTGCCTCCCTGGTCACAGCCAGCGTTGAGATATGGTGGTTCTGGATGCAAAGCTTCAGGAATTCCTCCCAGCCCTGGGTGGTGTGGCTAAGTGGTTGTAGTGTCAAACCTCCGTAGAGAAGGGCCTTGGGTTCAATTCCCAGCCAAGGGCATGTACCTGGGTTGCAGGTTTGATCCCCGGCCCGGGTCGGAGCACATGTGGGAGGCAGCCAGTTGATGTGTCTCTCCCACATCAATGTTTCTCTCAACCCCCACTCTCTAAAAGTCAATGGGAAAAATACCCTTGCGTGAGAATTAACAACAACAACAGAAATTTCTTCCAACTCTTCCCCCCTCTCTCTGACTTTATTTCCCTAAACTTTAAGTCCTGAGCAACTTTTGTGACTGTGTTTATGTTCCCATGTCATCTTTGCTTGCATACTGGGCTTGTCCCTGGTTTCCAGATTGGTGAGATAAGGAAAGCTAAGTGATTGCTTCTTCGGCGCGTCTCCTTGGCTAAGCTTTCTCTGCGTCAGCATGGCACAGCTCTCACCAGGGTCGACGCCGAGGGTGGGCAGCCCCACTCATGAAGCCCCAGGGTCAGACAGCCTGGCTGCACACAGGTCCTCGCGAGAAGCGGGACTGGGGTCAGACCTCGGCCTGTGCGTGGCTCCTCTGAAAAACGGCAGAAGCCGCAGACTAGCAGCAAGTTGGCCAAACAGGTGGACGGTAACTTTACTTCCTGGATTGCGTCCCACATCGGACTGTGGGATTTGTGCTCGTGTCCCCTGCTAGCTAATGGACTCTTTTGAAGGCTGGACTGTACTTAACCCTTCTCTGGACCCCTTCCTTCCCCTGAGTCTTCAGAGTGCGTGGTGTGGTCACCTTCCAGTTACTTGTGGAATAAGATAAACTGTAGCATGGCATCATTGTCCACTTGCAGCCGCACTGGGGAAGTGTGTCCACGCTGACTTGTATGTGTCCAGGCTTTGTCCATGCGAGTCACAGTGTCCCAGTAGGTACATGGGTGACCTTTTCAGGGTGCGGGGAAGGTTTACACTGTCACTGGGGTAAGAACCAGAGGAGAAGGCACGGCTGAGAAAACCATGGCTGGCTCTCCAAGAGGGGCCAGAGCCAGAAAGCCAAGCCCCTGTTTTGCCGAGTTCTCTTCTTGCCCCGACCCCCGGTGCCTCTGGCTGCTGTTGGATCGGCCTCATCCTGCCCCTTCCGGTGGGTGGGTGAGAAGTGCACTGCGTGGTGGGGATTTGGCTGAGCTGGGGAGATGGTGCGGCGTATCAGAGGCGGGCGTTCTGGCGGGAGGAAGCTCGGCCATGAACAGGAAGCAGTCCCGGCCCGGCGCCGCTGGGTGAGGGCCCGGTGCGTGTTGAGCGGCTCAGGGAGGTCACTTGCTTTTCTGAATTGGCCAACAGTTGTGAGGAGACCAGGGACCACGTTGTGAAAAGGGCAAGAGTGAGAGAGAACCATTTTCTCCTTCCTGATTCCCTGTCTTTGTGACTCAGGGTGTGAAAGCGCCACCTGACTTTGGACTCTCCTGTTTCTGAGCTGGCGCAGGAGGCACCACCGTGTAGGGCGGTGGACGAGGACCTGTTGGACTGGTCTGCTTGGGCCCGCCCGCACCCCATTCCCCCTCCCCAGGGAGACTGAAACTGCTGAGCTGCTGCTGCTGGGCCTTGCCAAGTCAGTTTCTCCTCCTGGCTCACCTGCCCGCGGTCGGTGTGCAGGCCCAGCTCCCACCCGGAGCCCCCAAGGAGCCGAGCTGCGGAGCCGTGCCTCGGGCGGGGCAGGTGCGCGGTGTGCCTGCCACAGGCCTGGCTGCGCCTACTCAGAGCGGCCGCAGCCCAGCGCCTCGGGGCTCCTGGAAATGGACTGTGTCATTGCCTTCCCCGGCCTGTGGCCACATCCCGGCGCAGGGAGCTGGGAAGGGTGAGGAGCTTGTAAACTGGGGAAGTGAAGTCTGGGGAGGAAGGATCCTTCCCCGGGGCACACGAGGTTCAGGATAGTCATGCTGCTCAGCGGGAGAGTCATGGTGGGTAATTTTTCACCCCAGGCAGAAGAAACTTTCCAGGGTGATCCTGGTGTCCAGGCATGTCAGGTGAGGCTAACTCTGGGGCCAGACTTTTTGGCAGGTTGAACTGATATAAACCAGGGTCAGGATGTGGTCTTCGGGACCTGAGGCTGTGCCCACTTCCTGCTCCGTTCTCAGGGCACACAGGTCTGGCAGGCCTGTGAGTACGGAGGCACTGAGAGCCCACATCCACATGGCAGACCCTCGGGGCTGGTCCCCAGCCCGCACTCTGCCAGTGGGGAGACGCCGGGCCCAGGAGGGCGAGTGACTTGCTAAGGTTTGTAACTCGCTTGGGCCGAGCTGGGTCTAGAGGTGCACTCCTTTGGGGACCTTGCACTGTCTCCCCCCCCCCCCCCAATTGCTTCCACTTCACGGGCATTCCTGCTGCTCAGAGGCTGTGAGCAGATTGGGGGGACAGTGTGCGGCTGTGGTGGGGGGATAGGAGGCTGTGCGGCAGAGGCCTGGAGGCCTGAGAACTTTCTGCCCGGAGTGGGAAGGGGCCAGGGTGAGGCTGGAGCTACAGGCCGGGAAAAGGAGACATGTGGGTGTGAAATTAGTTTTACATGTCTGCGTATATACACACACACAGAGATGTCCATACACATGTACATATACACACATGGATATGTAAATCGTGTGTGTGTGTGTGTGTGTGTGTGTGTGAGTGAAGTGGTGCTTTGAATATGGAGCCATCACTTCCTGGTCCAGTGCTGGGTGCCCTGCGGGGGTGACTGTTGGTGTCCGCCCACCCCTAACCATGTGGTGTGGAGTGAAGGGGCTGGGAGTGGGTGGGGGAGAGCGGGCTGTTCCTGGTGTCTGTCCTGGCGGGAGTCTGGGTTTAGTTTGGAGCAGGCTGGCTGGGAGCCTGTGGGACTCCGTTAGGCCCAGGGTCTGCTCCACTTCCCCTCTTTTCATGGGCAGGGGGCTCTGCAGGCTTTTCAGAGGGAGCACCTGGGGAGAAAGAGGAAGGACCTGCCTGCGGACGGACAGTCCTCTCTAACAGCACCTCTCAGTGGCCACCTCCGGCGCTGCGCTCACAGGACTGCCCTCCCCGTGGGCGGGGCCATCTGTGGCTTCTCTGCCCTCGGCCGCTGGCTGGATGGCACACACAGCCAGTGAGAGTGCCCTCCGCTCCTGCCAGCGGCAGTCAGACCTGAGCCAGCGGTGTGCAGACATGACTGAGCTCCACGCTGCAGGTTCGGGCACCAGGGCGCCGCGGCGCAGCGGCTCGGTGTGCCGGCGTTCCCTCCCCTGCACACAGATGTTGCCGCGGACAGCTGGCTGGCCCCTCTCCTGCAGAGAGGCCTGTTCCCATGCTAGCCCGGCTTGCACTGTTTCCCCTCCTGCCTCTCCCCGGAGACCGTTAAGCTGCCCACCTCCTGTTGTTCCCGTGCTGATAGGCGCGCCATTGAGAGCTGTTGGCGGGAGACCAGCCTGCCGCTGGCTCTGCTCCCCAGCCTGTCGGAGGTGCGCATTCCCCGGAGCCTGGCTGGTGTGGTGCCCGGAGATTGGAGCTCTCCCGAGAGGGACCCGGCTGCTGTCCTCCTGGACTTAGGGGCGGGGTTTGAAAACAGAGAATCATAATCTCCTTCCTCCTCCTCCCCTCCTCCCCTCCCCACCCCTCCAGCACCGCCAGCAAACTGGAGGGACTGGCTCTGGAGCCGACTCTGGACTCGGCCCGCCTCACTGCTCTGCATGGCAGCAGCGATCTGGAGGAAGATTAATGGGCTTGTGAGTATGCGAACAGGGCGCCATTGCACCTCGGCCCGCAGCTCCGGGCAGGTGTGCTTAGTCTGGCGGCAGGGAGACCGGGCTCTGGCGGGAGATGGTGGCCCGGGCGTGTGTGCTGAGGCCGCCTTGTTCTTTCAGACTGGAGAAATGGCAAGCGCTTCCAAATGCTCCTGCCCTTCCGAGGAGCGGTGGGTGGTCGGAGTTTATTCTTAGACTCTCCTGCAGCACAGTATCCCTTGTTTCTAAGCCAGTCGCTTAGTTTCTAAGCTGGACTCACTACCTTCAGTTTCTCAGGAAGGTGAGGGAGTGGTGGCTGCTCCGTTGCTAGAAAGGGGATGCTGGAGGGGAGCACAGGTGGCCGGCGGGTGGATCGTGTCCCCCCTGGCCGGCTAGAGAAGGGGCATCCTCACCTCTTCCGCTGACCTCCTCCGCCAGCCCGGGAACACCCCCCGGAAACATCCTCCTGCTGCTGAGGCTGAGTGCCCACGGCACAGCCCAGCCCAGAGCAGTCCCAGCTTGCTGAGTCGGGGGGATTCGGGGTTCAGGGGCTGTGCCAGGCGGTTTTGCAGGGCCAGGGCCAGGGTCGGCGGCCTGCTGCGGAGACCTAGCTGCCCGGAGCCACCGGCTCGGGTGCTGACCACCGTCCCTCTGGCTGTGTCTGTGGCTAGTGCTGCCATTGTCAGCTTGGCCCTCTGGTTAGAGAGGACGCCCTTGACCTGGTCTCTGGGCTCGCTGCTGCCCGAGCACCTCTGCCCTAGAGCTGTGCCCCGTTGGTCTCCAAGTTCTGACTTTGAGTGGGGCAAGAAGTGGGCACAGGCAGTTCTGTTTGGTAGTTGGACTTCTGACTGGGCATTTGGGCATCTGGGAGCTGAGTGCTTTTTTTATCCAAATGTACCCTTGAGAGCTCCCTCTTAAGCTCCGCGTCACGTCCCGGTGGGCCAGGAGCGCTTTGCTTGGGTATTCATTGTTTGGGGCCCTGCCTTGCTCATCCTTTGTTCTCTCCACCCCTAACAAACCCAAACCTTTCTTACAGAGAACATTGGAAAAGTTGAACAGTGCCTCAAGGTCACTGGATCGTAAGTGGGATTTGGCATAGCCAGCTGGTTTGGTGTTCGGTGAGAGATTTCTGCTTCATATTTGAGCAAAGATTTCTTGGCGGAAGGCCCCTGCGCTGTGTTCGGAGTGCCTGCCCTGTGTACAGGGTTTGCCCCCTCCCTTCCCCTCCCCTGACAGGTTGCTTGAATCCTCTTGCTATAAACAAGTACAGCAGGACGTGTCAGGCCAGCTCACATGACCTTGGCTATCTCTTCCTGGGGTAGCCAGCATCAGCTTTAGGCACGCAGGCACTAGATGTGGTAGGGCTGTCAGGGTGAAAGGGGGTGCCAGGAGGAAGCCGGGTCTGCCGGGGGAGGTGGGTGCTAGGGAAAGGAGCCTCCGTGAGGACCGGGCAGGAAAAGCCCGCTGCCACTGACAGGCGTGAGAAGAGGGGCAGACAGCTTCAGTCCTCCGTCCCTGCCTTTCTGCTCCTGGCATCTCATCTCTCCCTCCTGTCCCTCACACCCTGTCTGGAGGGGCCGGGCCGGCCATGCAGCTGTTTCAGGAAACTGCCCCCGAGACAGATGCATGCATGCTAGTTCATGGGATACAACACCCAGCCCCCAAATCCCGGCTTCCCAATGGCGGGCTTGTGTTGGGTGAAGGACAGCTGGCGGTGGGAGCTGGGCCGCCACGGAAGCGTCTCCGCCCAGAGACGCTCAGAGATGGAGGTAGAGCTCAGTTTTCACGTGTTTCCCCAATCACAACTAAGAGCGAGCGCTCTTCAGCACATCGCCATCGGGACTCTAGCCACCGTGTGTGTGTGTGTGTGTGTGTGTGTGTGTGTGTGTGTGTGTGTATGTGTATGTGTGCGCGCGCTTCCCAAGTGCGAGCCACATTTCCCATTGTGATCCTGATCTGCGAAGTTCCCAGGCCCATCTCTCTAGAAACTCTTGGCACAGTTGCCAGCATTGTGTGTCTCAAGAGCTGTGTTGTGTGCTCGGATCTTCCTAGAGCGGGATGTGTATGTCTTGAGTGCTTTTTATCGGGGAGAGCGGAGTGGATAAAACACTTCGGCTGCTGGAGACTCTGGCTCTGTGAGAAGCCCAGGCTCCAGCATGAGCCGTGCGAATGGAACTTGGCCTTGGACTCCGGAGCTCTAGGCCCGGTCAAAGCTCCATCTGTTTTCACACGTAAGAGCGTTTGTGGTGGTCATTGGGTAAATAAGGTAAAGCCCAAAGCCTTTTTATCCTCCACCTCCCTCCTCATATCTTTGTCTGGCAACCTACAGAGTAAGTTAGGGAAGCATATGGAATTATAATAATAATAGCTAATAGGTCATGAGCATTAGTATATGTCAGGCATTGCTCTAAGTGTTTTGGATGTTATGGATATACAGCAATTTCTGACTTTAAAAAATCTGTTTTCTCTTGATAGAGACCCTTTTATGTCTGTGGGGTCTTTGTTGGTGGTTGTACGCACTAGACAGAACAACAGAGTGGGTAGCAGTGGCTTCCTGCTGCCCAGTTAGCGGACATGTCTGCGTGGTGTTTCCTCTCCATCTTTAGTCTTTATGTAAGCCACCATGCCTGTTGGCAAGTAGGCTACCCTTCAGGATTAGTTGGGGGATCTGTATTCCCTTGGTAGCCACCTTTATTCCCTGCCCTCTTTGGAGGTGAAGAGCTACAGACTTGGCTGCTCGCCTCCTTCAGAATAACCAGCATTCCCTTGTCCGCAGGCTGCGTGACAGTACGTCTCCAGTGCCCCAAAGCGCCTCTTCCTCCCAGCACCACCTGTCCATTGGGGGTCCTAGTTTCTGAGCTGACTTGTACCAAAGAGCTCCGCTCCCAGCTTCAGATCGCAGAGGTCGGAATCCTCAGACCCTCCAGCCCGCATCTCCCTGCTGCCTGGGAGCTGCCTGGGCTCAGCTGGCTGTTCCGGACCGCTCCCTTCTCTGAGAGACCCCCTTTCTAGGACTCTCTCTGAAAAGATGCATTAACTATAAAAAGTCCTTTTTATTTTTAAATAGATGTTTATTGATTTCAGAGAGGAAGGGAGAGGGAAAGGGAGAGACAGAAACATCAATGATGAGAGAATCATTGATCATCTGCCTCCTGCACGCCCCATACTGGGGATCGAGCCCACAACCCGGGCATGTGCCCAGAACACGAATTGAACCGTGACTTCCTAGTTCACAGGTGGACCTTCAGCCACTGAGCCATGCCAGCCAGGCTAAGAAGTGCTTTTTAAGAAGACACTGTAATGGAAAATGGCTAGGCCAAGTGTGTAGACAACTAGGGCACCTGTATTAGAACTGTCATTGTCACCAGCAATGAACAGTGTGTGGCTCTGGGGGCAGCTGAGACCTAATCCCAGAAGCCGCATGTACTCAGTCTGACTGAGGAGCTCTGCTTTCCAGGCTTCTCTCCTGACCATGAGCCCTCCTCCATTTATCTGGCAGGCTGGCCACGGCACCTGCCCAGGTGGCCACTCAGCAGTAGGGTCCAGCAGTCTGCCGTTGGCCCCGGGTCAGGACTGCAGTAGCAGGGCCGGGCCTGGAGAGTGGGTATGAGGCACGTCCCGGCTTCAGTTGCCAAGCAGAGACTGTTCTAAAGAGCACTTGCTCTTTGATGCGTCAGGGACTGCCCCAGGCTCCCTGCTGTTCTCTCTAGCTGGATTCTCCCGGCTTCTTCTCCCTGTAAGACAGTCTCCACTCCCGGCTCCTTTTCTCCGCCTCAGCCCTCAACTCCACCTGGTTCTTGTCTCCTCAGCCCAGGGGCTCCCAACCTGATTCTGGCCACGCCCCACCTAAGCGTCTCTAACATCCTGACCCCCCTCCTCCTGTGACATAGAGTTCTTATTATTCAAAAAGCGAGCTGTTCCCGTGGAAGAAGCCTAAAAGGCCCTGAACTTGGTCTAAACAAGCTTCCAAAGAACATGGCATCCATGAAAGAGAAAAATAAAGGAACAAAAGGACAGTTGAAGTACTGAGGAAGAAATTGTTTAAAAAATAAAAATATGTAGTGATATGAAAAAATAGAAAATAGTTTCAAAACATAATCGAGACCTGAAATGCATAAATATGTCACAATATATATTTATATACGATATAGGAGACCCCTAGAACCATAAGAAATGCAAAAAACTCACTGTGAATAACTCATTCTCTAATTGCCCCCCTTAAAAATCACATTGCCCCCCTGTGGGGGTGTGCCCCACGATGGGAACCACTGCCTTAGACCATTGCTCCTGCTCAGCCACCTCAAGTACTTTGAAGTAACCCTCTTTACCTCAATTCCTCTTGTTTCACCCCATCACCCAGGGTTTGGAGTTTAGGGCCCTGTTTCTGATGCCCCTGCTGCTTGCAGAACAAGAAACGTTCCTGGGTCCACGGGGAACACGAGCTCACTGCCCTGCTGCGGGCTGCGGTTAATCAGCCATCCAGATACGATGGTGGGCCCTCAGGGCTGGCCCAAGGACACAGCCTCCATCTGGAACCTGTTCCTGGGGATAAATAGTTCTCAGAGCAGAACTTTGGGCGAGTTGGGGATTTTGTTGGTACACTGCAGATTTGCATGTGTTTGTGGAAGAGTTCTCATTACTTTGTAGTCATGGCACCGTCTGTCACAAAAGTTGTCCTCCTGTATGCAAATGCCAGTGACCAAAAGAAACACACGCCGCTTGTTGCTCATTCCCGGGGCCTGTCCTGAGGGCCAGGGGACGGGAGCTCTCGTGTGACCGATGGGACCATGGTCAGGTGGCCCCGGAAACGGGCGCCCTCACCTGTGTGGTTTCAGGGTTCTGCCTGAGCAGGAGCAGCCCCGTGGGCTCTGTGGAAAGATCAGCCCGTTGGGTTTTCATCGGTCACTTCAGGGGGGCAGCCACACTGTAGCCCAGCTGGGTGGGGACGCTCTGAGGCCGAGAGTGACGGCGATGGCCTTAGGTGGCGTCTCCTTCTGCTTGAGCTCTGACCTCTGGCCATGCTGACTTCTGGGGCAGCAAACTTTGTCCCAGTGTGTTTTCTGACATTTCCTCCTCCTTGAACTCCCTCTTTGAAACTGGAGGAGCAGGACAGCAGTAGTTTTTCCACTTCCAGAGGGAGATGCCGTGGAGAGGGGCCCTCACTTTACTCACCACCTCCCTGTAGGAGGTGCCGGGCCGGGTAGGCCCCCGAAGGCCCTGGTCCCAGCACGGGGCTGGTCTGCTGCCGCTCGGCGTGGATGTCTCAGGAAACGCATTGGGAAGGGCAGAGACGAAGAGTAAGATCGCACCCAGGTAGCAGTGCTTTGCGTGAATGCCAAGGGTTTTGTTTTTTGTGTGTGTTTTTAAGATCTCGTGCTTCTCTTTTACTTTGTGTTGGCAAAAACCCGGAGAAGATGGGAGATTCTGGAGGAGATGATTATGCTGGGTGAGTCAACTGAGCTCCCAGCTGCCGTTTTTAGTTCCTTTGCTTTCTGTACCGGAGGCTGTTTGAGGAGGGGGCGGGGCAGGGTGGGATTGCTGATCGCTGAAGCAGGACTCAGGCAGGTGTGTCCAGGTGACCTTTCTGGCCATCTCGGGCCTTACTCTCAGTACGTGATTCCAGGAAGAGACGCTAAAGCAGAGGTCTCAGTGCAGCAAACAGCAATAAATGTGTCCTGCAGGTCCCTGTTGCTTTCCCCAATCAGTGCCTCTCAGAAGGCCGCCAGCGGCACTGCCTTGTCACTGCAGGACACAGAGGTCTGGGTAGCAGAGCCGGGGAAGGATTGAATGAGAGAAGCAGAGAGACCTGTCTGAGTGGGAGAGCCTGGTGGTGTGGGGCAGCAGGGATTTTGGAGGAGAGGGTTCCCCCCCTGTGATGAAAGGAGGGCTTGGCCTTGATTGAGGGGGGCAGACATGAGGGGGGCCCTGCTGGTTCTGACATCTCCTCCTCCTCGATGGTCTTGTTCACCAGCTTGGCCTTGAGCTTTGTGTCAGGAGGGAACACAGGCTTGGGGCGGAGCAAGCACGCCGTAGGGGTCATCTGTCCGCGGGAGAGGGGGTCGCTGCCCCTTGGCGGTTGTCTGCAGAGGGCACTGTGGCGTCCTAACAGGTTTCCTCCCTTACTCTTTACACACTTATTGGTTCAGTGCCTGTTGAATACGCCGCCATGTGCTGAGGCGTGTGGGCCATGGAGGAGAGACCAGGTCCCTCCCTCTGTGGGAGAGTGTGGGGAGGGCAGGTCTGACCACAGCTTCACAGGCAGCAGGTGCCCGGAGAGGGGAAAGGCTCCTGTGGCGGGAGCTTCTTGTCTTCTCTCCTGCGGGACAGAGGGGAGGGGCTTTACGGCCCAAAAGCTGTACACTTTGGCTTGGTGAGGGTAGTCAGACCTCTATTCTTGAATGTCTCCCATCTCGAACAATTCGCTTCTCAACCTGCTAACCCTCTCCTGCGGAGAGCTGTCCGATCAGTCACAAGTCTCTCCGGAGACAGAGGAGAGGATGCCCGGGTAGGAGATGGTTTACTGCTGTGAACATCTCAGGGTACTGTGCTGTCAATATTTCTGTGTGGTTTTTTGCTTTTGTTGCTGCTTATTATAATTATTAATTTTTCATTTTTATTGTACAGTTCCTTTCCTTTTTATTATATTTTATTTTGTATCTCATGTCCTTTTTGTTTTTAAAGTGCTTATGTATAGATTGGACATGTACTATGTATTGTATATGAAAGGTTAAAACGGAATCATTTGGGGGTCTGGGACAAATCAATTCAATTTACATTGTTTCTAATGGAAAAAAATGATTCGGTTTTCGAATAGCCTCCTGGAAATAACGAAGTTCGAGAAACGAGGTTCCACTGCATTTTACCATGGGCAGCGAGGTGCAGGCGCTGTGCGGCACTGAGTGCACACAGAAGTGAGCAAGACATTGTCTTGATGGTTCAGAGCTCATGGAAACACGGGGGTGCAGACAGGATGGTGTGCGAGCCCAGAGCAGGGAGAGACCA
Source organism: Pipistrellus hanaki (assembly GCF_964339955.1). NCBI lineage: Eukaryota > Metazoa > Chordata > Mammalia > Chiroptera > Vespertilionidae > Pipistrellus > Pipistrellus hanaki. The sequence continues at coordinate 78,192,082 of NC_140511.1, forward strand.
CGCGCCACTGAGAAGGGATCTGGGTAATTCTTCAAACAAAAGGGACAGGAGGGCTGCCTTACCGGGACCATTGGAGAGCAGGCATATGTGCTGGCTGGTGCTTTGCTGTCAGTGAGGATCTGTGGTATCCTCACACCACAGCTCGGTCCCTGTCTACACTGCCCCGGGCTGGTGGCTGGGTCCCCCCAGGGCCACCTCCAGAGGACGCCTTCACTCCCACCCAGATGCAGGCAGGCGTGTGCTGAAAACCTCAGTACCTGCGAAGACGGGAGCTGAGGGAGGCCCAGCACCTCACTGCCTGGTTAGTCTCCACGAGCTCCCACAATCCTCTGTGGAATGAGCCAAACCTTCCTGCTGCAGGCTGCCTTCTGCCTCCCCCAGAGCCCGGGCTGCTGGCAGGCTGGCTCTCCTGTGATATGGAGGAACTTGTTGGTCTCCATGGTTACAGTAACCCACTGGTACGGGAGGAGCTGAGTGGAGTGTGAGGCTGGCAATGTGAGCTCCCCCAGCCCTTGGCACCCTGTGGGACGGGTCTGGGCTGTTTCTTGGGCCTTTTCTGGAAGGAGTTAAGGAGCGGACAGGGAAGGGAGGAACAGGCACACCTCGGGCCTCCTCTGGGCTCCTCGGGGGCAGAGGTGGGTGCCTTCTCGCTCACCCACTGGTCTTGGCAGGAGTGGTTTCTGTGAGGAAAGGGAGACAGCCCAGCCATGGTAGCATTATGACTTGATTCTAGAAGGAATCCCAGCTTTGCTACTCGGGTACTTATAGTCAAGGTCTTGGAGATGAAAGCTCTTCTTAGGGCTCAGAGAACCCCTGGAGATGAGAAGAAACCAGGGAACATTGTCGAGACCTTACCTTGTACCAGGCGCTGCGGCCCGTCAGCACCGTGGCCTGGCCGCACTGATCCCGTGGAGTGTGCACAGCTCGTGTCCTCGTGTCCTCCTGTCCCAGGCGAGGATGCAGACTCAGAGGAGTCAGGTCATCTTGTCCGTCAGCTGGTGAGAGCAAAGGCAGGGCTCCCTCCCATAATGCAGCAGGCGGAGGCTGTGGTGAATCTAATGGGCAGTCCCTCCCTAAGTTCTAGAAGGCGGGAACCAGGTCGCTCTGAGCTTTGCAAATGGCCCTGGTCCAGAGGTAGGCGCTCAGCAAAGGCGTGCTGGAGCGACAGCAGTGCTGTGGAGTGAGACAGCTCCCTCGGTGGACTCCACGGGCATTTCAGGTGACAGGACGATGGGGCGTTGAGGGGTGCTCCTTGTACTGTGGCTTCAGGGAACGAAGGGGAGTGAGCTGAGGTGGCTCGGTTCCGATCTCATGCCGGTCAGCTCTCGCCTGCTGGTTGTCTGGGCAGGCCCTGGCCTCGGCCCGCAGGCTGCTCCCCTCGTGGCCCAGCTGCAGCGAGGTCGCCTGGCTGGGATGAGGCCTGCAGCCCAGGAAGTTAAAGGGCAAAGACACTGCCTTTGCTGCAGTTCCAGGCTCCTCTTATCTCCTGTCAGGTAGGCACCGACCCTGGCTGGGAAGAGGGCACAGCCCTTGGACCGTCTGCCACAGCGTCGCCTCCTCTCTGCAATGGGCATTAAGGAAAGGGGTCCCTCAGATGCAGCCATCACAGTTCACTTCAGGGGTGAGGGAGTTGCATCCAGCCTCTCTCTCCACTGGTCAGTGCTTACCACAGCTTTTTAAGATCTCCTACCCAGAGTGCTCCACTGGTTTATTACCTCTTGGCAGTTGAGAGCGACAGTTATTCAGGATCAAAGGATGCAAAGAAAGCTCTTGGGTGCATTGGAGGAGGAAGGGTTAAAGAGCCAGTGACTTGCCAGGGCCATGTGACTTCACAGCTTAGTCCTGCCCCGTCTGCCCCAGCCTCTCTGAGGTCAGTGCTCGGTACTTCCTCAGGATAGAAAGCCCCGTACTGCCCTCACACACGACTGAGGAAGCTTCTGAGCCGCTTCTGAGGAAAGGGGCAGGTGGTCCAGCCAGGCTGAGCCCACGGTCCAGACCAAGGCCCAGTCTGGAAGGGAGTGGTCCACTTGTGGGACCCCCTGGGGAGGGCTTTAAACCGCCCTCCACGACTGCCCTTCACCAGACAGGGGCGTTCCATGGTCCCAGCACCTTCCTGCAGCCTCACATCTCACCTCTTCTCTGGAGGAAGAGCCAGGGACTGGCCTTTTTGGGGAAGTGAAAGCAGATCAGGCATGAGAAAGGGCTGATGATTGGTAGAGGGACAGCAGAGTCCTTAGTGGGCACAAAGCCCTGGCTCCAGTCCCGCTCCGCAGGGGAGGCGTGGGACCTGGGCAGGTCTCTTCACTCCCGTGCCTCAGTGTCTCACCTGCCTGCCCCTCCGCCTGTGACCATGCCGTGCACGCTGGCCGACGGTGGTGTCAGAAGTGTCTCATCTCATGTGTAAGACAAACTGAACTAGTATGATCTTCAGGTGCCTGTGCTCAGGTGCTGGGCGGGCACAGAGGGGATCATGGCCGGCCAGAGGGGTCTTTAAGGTGTTGCTTCACGGGAAGGATCCTAGCCTGGGGCAGTGGGTTGAATGGGAGATAGACCGGGGAGCCAGAAGAAAGGCCAGGACCAGAGCACAGAGCACAGGCAAGGCCAGCAGGGGCTTTGCAGCAGGAAGGTGTGAGGAATGGCTGCCCCTGCTACCCCCAGGCCCTCGGAGCTTGTAGGGAGCAGCCTTGTTGTATGGGGGGGCGTGGAGGGGATGGGAGTTGGGTGGGAACCTGGGTTAGATTGCCAGAAACGGGATTGGAAGGGATTTAGAGGGACATTTCATTCTTCAGCCTTTGGGTAAAATTCAGAACCCAGAGACCTCTGAAGGGCTTCACTGGATCCCTGGACCCCCTGAAATTTGTCCAAGATATTTTGGATGTAAGGCTCATGCATTTTCCAAGGGTCCATCTGCCCCTGCTGGGTAGCTGGTTCTGCCACCTGTCCCCCAGCCTTGTTCTCGCGGGTGGTTTGCTGGTCTTGCCCCCTCTGGGTCAGCGTGTCTGATTCCCATGCCCCTCTCTACCCTGCCTCCGACTTCAGCCCGTTCCCAGGTCCACCTGCCGCAGGTGAGATAAGGACTTTATGGCAGCGGGCTGGAGAGTCTCCTCCTCACCCTCTCCCAGCTGTTACCCAGCAAAGCACCTTGGGGAGGGTGGGGCAGCCCACTTCCGGTGCGGGGGAGGGGAAGGGAGAAGGAAGTTGGTCTGAACCCGCCTCTTTCTCTCTTAGTCTCCCTCCTTCCTGGTCCCCTCCTGCCCCTTTCCTCCCACCTGGCTCCCCGGCGCAGTGTCCTGAGCTCCGTGTGCTTCCTGGCCGCCAGGGCCTGGCCCGCAGGGAGCCTGGGGTTCGTCCCCGGTGCTCTTCCTGCCAAGCCCGGGCTCTGCTAGTGGTAGTTTCGGTTGCGACATAGTCCAGGTTCCCAGGCAGGAGCCGCTGGGCCTGGCTGCTTTGCTGCTTTCCACTGAGGAGGTGGTGGAAGGTGTCGCCGGCTTCGGCTGAGTAAGGGTGGCTGGCGGAGCGCCCCCGCCCTGGGCCTGGCTCTTCCCGGCCTCTGTACTTTGCCCTCACTGCCTGACAGGTTCTGCCGTGGATGGAAGCTGCTGGAGGTGCTTGTCCCTCTCTCCAGCCGGGTATGTGTTCCTCTGGTGTGGTTTTTGCTCTGGGATTGCCCTTCCCTCTCCTTTCCCTCCCACCCCGACGGGCTCTTTGAAGGATTGCTGGATGGAGCCGGCCCCTAGCACTGATAAAACTCACGGGGAGGGTGAGGAGGCTTTGGCCAGGAGAGGAAGAGCAACGACCAACAGAGTCTCCCCTGAGATGGAGCGAGAGGAAGGGGTGGTGACAGCAGAGGCCGGGCGGGCTCACGGGGACTAGTGAGGGGGACTGCCATCTGGGGGGGTCGCCCCGGGCTAGTGCCGAGGGACACTGTTCTCCCTCCACTCCGCAGCGCCCGGGCTCACTCTGCCCTGGCAGGGAGTGCCCGCTTGTCACCCTCCCAGTTTGGTCCCTTCCCGGGAAGCCTCGGGACGTTGAATGCGAGCCCCACAGCGGAGCTTTCCGGGGAAGCGCCGGCGGTAGGAGCCTCCAGTCTTAGGGAAGGGCCCTGCCCACCTGAGTCAGCGCCCGGCCTCTCGGGGCGGAGGCTGTCTTCTGGGCAAGCCTGGTGCCGCCTGGGCCGGGCTGGGCTCCCAGGCGGAAGGCCCAGGGATGGAAGGCCCCTGTCCTTTTAGCCCCGCGTCCTGTGTCCCCTTCTCCCTCTGCGGAGGCCCTGCCGCTGTTTAGGCCCCCCCTGAGCCGCCTGCTGGCGGTCTGCCATTTGGTGCCAAGTATGGCCTCGAAGGGTGGCTCCCGTGTTCTGTCTGAAGGCTGTCTGAGCGCCATGGGGTCTGCTGTCAACCAGCGTCCTCAGACCATGGGGGTCCCCGGGCTGTGCTGTCAGCCACAGCGTTAGCAATGCCCGGTGCTCCTTGTCTTACTGTGAGCAGGAGGGAGAGCTGGCTGGAGCCAGATCCAATTTGGTTGGCCCGCAGGGCAGCTGGTCCTCAGCCATCCACCCTGTTAGTGAGATGTGGTCCAGGCGGAATGGACAGAACCAGGGAAGGGACTATCTTACCTCTACGCTGGCCTTCTAGGCCCAAGAAACAGTTTTCTACCGGAGATTTCTCACGTGTCCCCGTGGGCCCTCCTCACCCTGTCCCACTCCCCTCTTCGGGGGACATAGGCCAGCTTAGAAGAGGCCAAGAGGTTAGGAGAAGAGCTACATGCTTTGCGTCCCGAGAGTTGGGTGGTTCAGTCCTGAAAGGGGAGTGGTGACGGGACGGGGGATCAGCAAGCACATGCCAGTGCTCTCTGCGTCTCTGCGACCTAGACCGGCAGAATCTTTGCTCTTACTGCCCTGGATACCAGCTTGGAACCGACCCTTCCCAGCTGCCCTGCCCAGTCCCTCCTGCGAAGAGCAGAGGGGGCCGGTGTCGGCCGGCAGCAGGAGTCAGAGGGGATGGCGGCCAGCGCTCAGCCGTGACCTCTTTCCAGCAGGGAGGACCAGAGTGTCTCTTTCCAGCCCCATCGGGCTGAGCCAGCTCAGGAGGACTCTACGCAGATGCCCAAGTCTTGTTGACAAGGAGGCTCTGGCTTTGAGAACAGTGGTATTTGGACTAAACATAATGGCAGTAATAGTTGCCCTTTCCTGATTGTTGTGTAAAGCACTGTGTGTGTGTCCTCTTACCTGCCCATGGGAAGTAGGGAACAGTGTGTGCCACTTTCCGGACACGGGAGCTGATGCAGCAGGTGGTGGGTGGAAGCGAGTGATATGGGACAGAGCTCTTCGACATCTCAGGACTATCTCCGACACAGGGGCGGGGTCACCCCATACCACTCACCTTTTGGATGCTTTGCTTCCCCTGTAATAATCTCTTCTCCCTCTGAAGGATGGTGTGGATGGTAATAAATTAGCAAGTGGCAGATTTGGGATTTGAACCCCGGCACTTGGTCTCTGGTCCTATACTCTTAAGCCCCTCTTGCCACAGTTGTTCCTTGAAGTCCATCCAGCATGCAGCTCAGCGTGGCAGGAGGTGCTGTCCTGCGATGCCATGCAGACCAGCCTCGGGGGCTAGAAACACCAAGAGGCATGGGCACACGACAGGCAGCAACATCCCTGATATTTGGCTTCAGAGGGGCAGAGGGCCAAATGCTCAGGTAGATGTTAAACCCCTATTCTAATTCTGAGGCTTGGAGACTGCCGGGTCATATCCTCAGAAAAGAGGGGCGTGGTGAGAGCTCCGGGGGTGAAGTGGAGGCTGCCAGGGAACTTTCCACCGTCTTCCAGAGGGACCGTGAGAGGACCGGGAGTTGGGGCAGAGGAAGGGCCCTGGCAGCGGTCTGGCAGCACCTGCGGGGAGGTGGGCGAGAAGAAGTAGGCCATGGCGGCCAGGCCAGCAGGACCCTGTTGAATAGGACTTGGAGTGCCCTTTGGCAGACAGAGCAAGTACCAGTGGAGCCTGGAAATGGCCTTCTCTCCGAGGGGTAAAACCTTAGAGCTCCTTTTGGAGGGAAAAAACAAGTATTTGAAAATCTACGGGTCTAGCAAATGCTGTTTGAGGACCAACCAGCTTAAGTGAGCTGCAGGTGTCTGGACGCCAGAGAGCAAGAGGCTTGGGGGAGGGGACACCGCAGAGCTTGGGGGAGTTGGACTTGCAGCACAGAGAGGTGCCCTGAAAGGCCAAGGGGTGAGCAGGGACTCTGCTGACAAGCCAGCAGCCGCTCCTTCCACAGGAAATCTTTTCTCCTCAAAGGTTCAACCCGCCCAGCCGGTGTGGCTCAGAGGATAGAGCATCAGCCTGCGGACTGAAGGCTCCCAGGTTGATTCCAACCAAGGGCACATGCCCGATCCCCAGTAGAAGGTGTGCAGGAGGCAGCTGATCCATGATTCTCCCTCATCATTGATGCTTCTATCTCCCTCTTGCTTCCTCTCTGAAATCAATAAAATTACATTTTAAAAAATATTTTATTGATTTTTTTACAGAGAGGAAGAGAGAGGGATAGAGAGCTAGAAACATCGATGAGAGAATCATCGACCAGCTGCCTCTTGCACACCCCCCACTGGGGATGTGCCCACAACTAGGGTACATGCCCTTGACCGGAATCGAACCTGGGACTTTTCAGTCCGCAGGCCGACTCTCTATCCACTGAGCCAAACCGGTTCCGGCAAAATTACATTTTTTAAAAAGGTTCGACCCATGTGCTTCTGGGATCTGAGTCACCCCAAACCAGCCAGCAGCCACTGTGCGGAAAGGAAAGTCCTCCATTGACACACGGAGACGGGAAACACCCGCACAGATACTTTGTGTTGTTGTTTTTCTGCCTCAAAAGCGTCTGGTGGGGGAGCTCGGGAACCCTGGACAGTTCCTTGGTGGTAGGAGTCATGCCTCTCCTCTGTGGTTTCTGTGGGCTTGCCTCACTCAGCCAGAGGGGCTGTGAGAGGAAGAGCTTTGACTCACGCTGTCACCCTGCTCCCCTCCAGCCTATCTCCGGAATTTCCCACGGCAGCTGGATGGGTCTGGGATGGGCTCTGGCAGCAGCTCTGTCCCATGTGCTGGAGTGATGGTGTCGTGTGTTCTTTGAGAGATAAATCAGGACTCTAGACAAGACTCGGACCAGACTCTTAACAGTTTTACTGAGATATAATTCTCATGCCATACAGGTCACCCATTAAAGTGTACAGCTAAGAGCTATGCATCTCTCTCCACAACCTCCCCTCCCTCTTCTGCCCTCAGCCCTCCACGAATCTGCCACCCGTCTCCGTGGATTGCCTGTTCTGGACCGTTCATAGAAACGGAATCATACAATATGTGTGACTGGCTTCGTTCACGCAGCACCATGTTTTCAAAGTCCATTCGTGGTGTTGCATGTGCCAGAACACTTTAAGTTGCCAGTGACTGTTGCGCGGTGTGGATCTGCCACAGTATCTGTTCCCCAGTTGATGGACATCTGGGTCATTCCCACTGTCTGGCTGTGATGCATACGGATGTTTTGAATGAACACGCATAGAAGGTTTTTGTGTGGACATACATTTCCTCTTCTCTCGGGTCTGTAGCTACAAGTGGGATTGCTGTGTCGCGGTATTCTGTGTGCAGTTAGCCCTTTGAGGAGTACACAGGTCTTCGATGGCCTCCTCTGGACCATACCCTTTTGGAGTGAGGTTTCTGTTCCTGGTCAGTGCTGTTATTTCTGCCTCCTCACACCCTTTGAGCAATGGGGGGGCTAAGAAGGGCAGACGGTTACCTTGCTCATTGAGTTAATTCATTGCATAAGGATTCATTGGGCACCTGCCATAACCCTGCCTGTCTAGTTGCTGGGATGTATCAGTGAGTACATGGGTCTTCTTGAACTTCACTCCATCGGGATAGACAGCTGATCCCTGCAAAGGGAGAATAGGAAAGTGAGTGCATTGAAGTGATCTGCTGCTGCTGCTCTGAGATGCAGCCCTCTCCCGGGGGAACGGGCACCAGGGCGAATGTGGGGAACTAGCAGGCAGGGTGCTTACCGGGGCGCTGTCTCTGCCTGCAGCCCACCTTGGGACACCTCGACTCGAAGCCCAGCAGTAAGTCCAACATGCTGCGGGGCCGCAACTCAGCCACCTCTGCTGACGAGCAGCCCCACATTGGCAACTATCGGCTCCTCAAGACCATCGGCAAGGGCAACTTCGCCAAAGTGAAGCTGGCGCGGCACATCCTGACCGGGAAGGAGGTGAGCGCGGGGGGAGGGGGGGGGGGACACGTGGCACCTCCCGCCGTTGGCACCCCCGTCGGTAGCGTGGGACTGCTTCCACAGCCACCCTCTCCTTTACCAGACAGAGTGTGATCTGAACACAGGAGTGCCAGGAGGGATGGGGCAGAAGGAGGTGGAAATAGTAGGAGGAAGTGGCTTGAGTCCTGGGTCTACCGGGTTTAGTTTGGTCAAAGAGGTAACCTTGGGCTTTTGTCTCATGTTCAGGTCGCTGTGAAGATCATTGACAAGACTCAGCTGAACTCCTCCAGCCTCCAGAAAGTAAGCAGACAGCCCTCCCTTTCCCACCCTCTCGGCAGGGTCAGTGATCTGCTGACCCCATGGGGATCTCTGGGATCCCTGGTTGAGACTCCGGTCCTCTCACGGTTCCTCTGATGACTGTGCTGTCTGTAGGGTTTTGGCTGGTCCTCTGGGCTGACTCCCGACGGGGCTCCCTGGCCACGGGCACTCTGACACAGCCTCGCTGGCCCCTCCCAGCCACTTGGCCTACTATCTGACCTACTTCTGCACCTTGTTATCTTTTGGCCTTTGGCCAGCCCTACGCAAAACTACTAGTTGTAGCCATCACTAGAAACGCATTCCAGACCTGGGTGATGGAGGTGGGTCCCTCTGGAGGCACAGGGACAGAGGAGATGGGAGCCTGCCCCGGACTCTGCCAGCTGCGTGGAGAGGGGGCATTGGAGACGGGCTTTCAATCCACACTGTTTCACACTGTGACAGGGAGGGCAGCGACGGGCAAGCACTCAGCTCTCCTTCCCACTTGGCTCCTCTTGGCTAGAAGCGCAGGGTCATGCGCCAGAGTCTGGTTCGGTGAGGCTGGGCTTCGCCTTCCCTCCTGACTCACCGCGGGAACCATGGTCTCACTTAGCTGGTGGGGAACCCTCCAGATGGCCCCCCTGCTTGAGAAACGACGAGGCGCTGGTGGAGGCGGGACAGGAGACTGCGCTGGCAGAGGGGGGCAGTGTGCTAGTGACCATTGGCGCAGAACCGGAAGCTGCCCTCTCCCTCCATCCGGGGCTCCGGCAGGAGGAGGAGGAGGAAATCTCCATCCGGCTCCCAAAGCTGCCCCTTCAGGTCACTCCATTCCCTTTGTGTCCTCGTATCCAGCTGACCGGGTTCCGCTTCTGACCTGGACTGACCCGGTGCTTCCCACCTCGTGGCAGGAGCACAGTGTGCCAACCGCGGTGACACTGGGAGGCCGGGGATGAGGAGCCGAGGCCTGTTACTGTCAGAGAAGCGCTCGGATTGGGAGTGTGTGGGTTGAGGTGCCCTGACGTGCTGACAGACAGACAAAACCGGTGTTTTCTTTTTGCTGCCGTGGGATCCCCGCAAGGCTCTCTAGTTCAGAGGGAACGTCGCTGCCACCACGCGGGCTCCTGCGTGGAGCTGTGCAGAGGCAGGGAGCGCGCTCCTCTCGGCTTGTGGGCTCGGACCCGCGGAGCCGGAGCCTGTGCGAGGGCCCTTTGGTCTGTGGAGCAGGCCAGCCTGCCGCCTCCGTGACGGCCAGCGTCCGTGGGCCTCTTACTCCGACCCCTTCCTCCCTGCCTCCTCCTGCCGGGGGTGGGACCCGGAGGCACCAGTGCAGACAGCGTAGCCATCTCCGAAGCCTTTTAGCCGCTCTGTCACCAAGGCCAGTCTGATTCTGGCCAAATCGCTCAGCTTAGATTTTATCCAGCAGTGGCCCTGAAGGACAAACATTGGAGAAGCTAGCCCCTCGGGCTCTAGAGAGCTCCCCCAGGGGCGCCCTCTCCAGCCAGGGCACCCTCGGGGGAAGAGCCCTGGCAGGCGCCTGTGGGCCCCGCTCAGTGCTCTGCCCTGAGGTGGGCTCCGGGACTTTGCCGGCCCGGGAGGGAGGAGAAGCCCGGGCTCTGCCAGAGGAGCCGGTCAGGACCAGGTCCTGGAGCAGGGGGCCCGCCTCACCCCTCACAGCTCCCGGCAGTGCTGGGGATCATTGAAGGGAAACTGTTCACTTCATTTCACAAACCGGACCCCAGCCTCCCCCACCTCCACCCCAGGAAACTAGTGTTGCTCTTGGTGGAGTGGAGAGGCCTGGAGGTTACAGACCGGATGGAGTTCACTCTGGCATCTCTCTGTGTGGAATGTAAGGCGAGGAGTCCCCGGTTCTGTTCCCAGAGAGCGTGAGTGTGTGGAGGTGGATTTGATTAAAGCTGGCATCGGCTGTATATAGGAGTGGCTTCTGTCCCGCCCCAGGGGCCCGGGAGAAAGGCCTGCCCACTGACGCAGGGCCCCCCGACTTCTGTAATCAGGTGACGGCTCCCCCCATCCATTGGACCGAGCTGGGGTCTCTCTTGTCCTGAACTTTCATTCTGAGGATTCATGCTCAGGGGTTCACGGTCCCTCCTGGAGGCACCCAGCCAAAGCCCTCTGCTGTGCGGGGCAGGTTTGGGTGGACTGCGAGGGCGGCCGGCTTGCCCGGGTGCAGAAGCTCAGGGTCCGAGCCATTGGAGCCCAGCTTCCCTCCCGCTGACCCTTCCTCCCCCCGGCCTGTCCTCAGCCTGAGGGCCGGGAGGGGAGGTGCAATCAGCTGTCCTGTTTCTCATCCTTGCCTCTTCTTTTTGGAGAGAGAACCCCACAGTGCCTGTTGGAGGGCTGAGGGGGCAAGCAGAGCAAACACAAGCCCTGTTTTCCTTTCACTTTGCAGCTGTTCCGGGAAGTGAGGATAATGAAGGTTTTGAATCACCCCAACATAGGTGAGAACCAGCTGCCCGCCGTTCTCTCCCCCTCAGGGCTCCACTCGCCACATATGTCCTTCTCCTGGCCTCCTTCGGGGCTGCAGTCCGGGTGCCTCTGGGGAAGCCGCCACAGAGCAGCTCTGCCTGGGCGGTGGCTGCTCGGGAGCAACTGTCCTTGGGAGGGGGGCCTTCCGCCCCAGGTGCCCCAGGCCATGGTGGGGCTCCATATGTGGCTCCTACTTTTTTGACTCACGGCTTGGCCTTTTCTCTTGTAGTTAAGTTGTTTGAAGTGATTGAGACGGAAAAAACTCTCTACCTGGTCATGGAGTATGCCAGTGGAGGTAGGTATGGCACTGCCCCTCCTGCTGTGCGCCCGCTCCGCGGCCCAGCACGCTCTGACCCAGCCTGGCCCGTCTCTCGCAGGGGAGGTGTTCGATTACCTCGTGGCTCACGGCAGGATGAAGGAAAAAGAGGCTCGCGCCAAATTCCGCCAGGTGGGTGTGACCCCCCTGGGGTACGGGTCTGACCTCGGCCTTTTGGGATCTGGCTTACAGGGAGGGGCTGCCTGCCGTAAGGGTCCTTCCGGCTTTGTTATCTGAGTGGCAGCTTAGGATGAGGTCCCCAGGTCACAGCTGTGCCAGCTCTGGCCTCCCCCAGGTGCTCCGGACTAACCCTTCTTCCTTCCTTTCAGATAGTGTCTGCTGTGCAGTACTGCCACCAGAAGTTTATTGTTCACAGAGACTTAAAGGTAGGCATGCTAGCCCTAGCCAGTGTGGCTCAGCGGATAGAGCGTCAACCTGTGGACTGAAGGGCCCCAGGTTTGATGCACATGCCCCGGTTCCCCAGTTGGGGGTGTGCAGGAGGAGGCTGATCCATGATTCTCTCTTCATTGGTGATGTTTCTCTCCCTCTTTCTTGCTTCCTTTCTAAAATCAATAAAAATATATTAAAAACATTAAAAAAAAATAGAAAGGAAAGAAAAGAAAGAAAGAGAAAGAAAGAAAGAAAGAAAGAAAGAAAGAAAGAAAGGCGTGCTCTTCGCCCTGCACCTTTGAGGTAGGGCAGGTTGTTCCCTCCATTCACCGTGACGTGACCGTCAGCCTCAGCATGCCAGGCACCGCCAGCCTCTAATGCGTTGGCGATAATGAGGAAGCCTCAGACTAGACTCAGGCTCCCATCCCAGCCGCGGGCAGAGGCTCTGGGTCACCACCCTCCAGTGCCAGGCAGGGCCGCTCCAGACCCTGCTGGGCCGTCAGACAGCCCAGGCTGACAGGGGAGATGCCGACTGCGTTGGCATAGCTCTGTGCAGAGCGCACGGGCACGGAGAGGTTCGAACGCAAGGCAGATGTGGCCGGGTTAACCTGGGCCTGCGGGAGGCGTTGGCAGCTCGGAGCGTCTGAGCCCTCGGATCCCAGCTCCCCCGGGGCTGCCGCTGAGGCGTGGCCTGCGCTGCCCTCCCAGCCCCGCTGTTCGCGCTGAGGAAGGCCTGCCCGGGGCCGGTGGACGAGTCCTGAGCCCAGGAGGGCGTCCTGTTGGCTTCCCCGTCCCCCCCGCTCCGCCTGCCCAGCGCCTTCGTGGGTCAACGCGGGTCCCTGACGTTTGCATCTTCCTCCAGGCAGAAAACCTGCTCCTGGACGCTGACATGAACATCAAGATCGCAGACTTTGGGTTCAGCAACGAGTTCACCTTTGGGAACAAGCTGGACACGTTCTGCGGGAGCCCCCCGTACGCGGCCCCGGAGCTCTTCCAGGGCAAGAAGTACGACGGGCCCGAGGTGGACGTGTGGAGCCTGGGCGTCATCCTGTACACACTGGTCAGCGGGTCCCTGCCGTTCGATGGACAGAACCTCAAGGTGGAGTGGAGCGCAGGCTGAGATCACTGCTGTTACCCCTCATCCCGCTCTCAGCCTCCAGTCTTCCCGACCTCTCCCCTGGGCCTCCTCCACACGTCCCACCAGCGCGTCAGAGAGGGGCGTGCTGAAGGCAGCAGCTGTCTTCCTCAGCCAGCGCAGTCACTCACTTCTCCAGAGATGGGCCAGTTGTGCGTCCATTCAAGCCCTCAGGGCACTCAGGACGCAGCCACGGCTGGTCAGGGGAGGGTCATGTCCCTGCTCTCTGCCTCCCACTGCATTTCATTTCTGTCTGCCTGGCCAGGCCTAAGCTCTCGGGAGCCCCGATATTAGGTTTCTTCCCTTGGCTTTGGGGTGATTGCCGTTTCCCTCCTGCAGGAACTGCGGGAGCGGGTACTGAGGGGGAAATACCGTATTCCGTTCTACATGTCCACAGACTGTGAAAACCTGCTTAAGAAATTCCTCATTCTCAATCCCAGCAAGAGAGGCACTTTAGAGGTAAGCAGCCGAGGGCCCCGCGGGCCGGAAGGTCCCGGGTTCCCGAGGAACCCTTCACGCTGAGGCTCTTTCCTCTTCATTTATTCCCCAGCAAATCATGAAAGATCGGTGGATGAATGTGGGTCACGAAGATGACGAATTAAAGCCTTACGTGGAGCCGCTCCCTGACTACAAGGACCCCCGGCGGACAGGTGAGGCGAGGCGGGGCCTGAGGTGGAGCTGCCGGGGCCTCGGGACCAGCCATAACTGTATCTCCCTGCGCAGAGCTGATGGTGTCCATGGGTTACACCCGAGAGGAGATCCAGGACTCGCTGGTGGGCCAGCGGTACAACGAGGTGATGGCCACCTACCTGCTCCTCGGCTACAAGAGCTCGGAGGTGTGTGCCCTGCCCTCCCTGGTCCCTTGCTGGCCGTGGCACCCCATGCTTCCGTACCCCACTGAGGGCAGGAGCTCGTGTCTGAGTGGGCGGGCTGCCTCTGCTGATGAGGTTCAGGCCTCAGCTTTGGTGGCCAGAGCCCTCTGGTCTTTCTCTCCCTGGTCTCCGGACATCAGTGAATGATGGGTAGCTGGTGGTCTGGGCTTCCACATGGGTGAGCAGATCGGGCTCTGTCCTGGCTCGACTGGGTCTCAGTCCCTCTGCCTGGGTCAGTTCTGTGTCCACCTAGAAATTTTGTTTCCATGTGTTGGTTTTTGGAACTGCATCTCTGGGCTCTGCACACAAGGGTCCCTGTGTTTTTCTGAGAAAGTCTCGAGTCTGTGCTGCTTCTGCCTGGTGCTTGTGTCTGGATATGTGGAGCTGTGGGCATGTATGTCCATCCTCTCGGCTGCGGAGTCCGTGGGGTCTGGGATGGGAGTCTTGGTCTCCATCTGTGTCCCCACGAGCACTCATGGCCTCTCCACCCCGCTCCCCGGTGGTGCTGGGCTCCCTCTCTTGGTTCTCCCCTTAGCCTGCCCAGGGCGTATACGAAGGTCTGTGTCTGGCTGAGTTCCTGTGGGCGTGTGTACCCCCCTCTGAGGTGGGGTCTTTGTGGAGGTGGTGGTGTGCTGTTGGGGTCTGTGTCGGCACCTGTTTCCACAGCGTTCAGTTGCACGTTGGTCTTGCAGGGCCTGGTCATAGGAGCGCCGGGGGGATTGTGGATCTCGGCCCAACTTCTCCCCCTTTCTGTTCTTGCAGCAGGAAGGCGATGCCATCACCTTGAAGCCCAGGCCTTCAGCGGATATGACCAACAGCAGTGCTCCTTCCCCGTCCCACAAGGTACAGCGGAGCGTCTCGGCCAACCCCAAGCAGCGGCGCTTCAGCGACCAGGGTGAGCGCTTCGGGGAGTGCAGGCGGGGGCTCGCCCCTCTGCTGAGAGGTCACAAGGTCCCGGACTTTGGGTGACATAGCTGAGTTTTACTCCCCATTCAGCCACTTATTAGTAGCATGACCTGGGCAGGTCCCTTCCCTCAGCCTCTGGGAGGTGGTGTTGCTGATTGCCGGCAAGACTGTAGGAGAGCAGGCGTCGGGTGGGCACTCTCTGGGCCCTGTCCTTACCCGTTCCCACTGTCACTCTGGTCCAGCAGCTGGTCCTGCCATTCCCACCTCAAACTCCTACTCTAAGAAGACTCAGAGTAACAACGCGGAAAACAAGCGGCCTGAGGAGGACCGGGAGTCCGGGCGGAAGGCCAGCAGCACAGCCAAAGTGCCTGCCAGCCCCCTGCCCGGCCTCGAGAGGAAGAAGACCACCCCCACCCCCTCCACGGTGAGCCACGCTGCTGGTCCTCCCATCTCCTCCTCCTCCTCTCCCCTCCCACCCCTCGGCCTGTCCTCTCCGGGCAGCTCTCAGTCCACCTGACCCCTCCTCCGGGACGCGTTTGCTAATTAGAAAGCCTAGCCCCACAGGAAAGAAGCCGGTTTCCCGGCCCGGGCCTGCTCTTGGGGAGGAGGGGGAAGGGGCGCTGTGACCCTGCCAGTAAGACACTGGCTCTCTTGCCGAAACCGGTTTGGCTCAATGGATAGAGTGTCGGCTTGGGGACTGAAGGGTCCCGGGTTCAATTCCGGTCAAGGGCATGTACCTTGGTTGCGGGCATATCCCCAGTAGGGGGTGTGCAGGAGGCAGCTGATCGATGACTCTCTCTCATCGATGTTTCTAACTCTCTATTTCTCTCCCTTCCTCTCTGTACAAAATCAATGAAATATATTAAAAAGGAAAAAAAGACACTGGCTCTCTAACACAGCCTCGTTCTCCCCCACAGAACAGCATCCTCTCCACCAGCACAAACCGAAGCAGGAATTCCCCGCTTTTGGAGCGGGCCAGCCTCGGCCAGGCCTCCATCCAGAACGGCAAGGACAGGTGAGAGGCCTGGGCCAGCAGTGACTGTCGGCAGCACACTCCCCTCCCTGCTCCCTGGAGTTCGTCCGCTCTGTCTGGTCCAGCTTTCCACACCCCAGACCTCCTCCCTCCCCTCCCCCTTTCCCTGTGCCCCTGCCACCGCTCCTTGCAGTGTACCACGTGTGACTCCCTGGTCATCTCGGCTGCCAGCCAGGCCACGGCAACCCGCTCCTCTAGGCATCAGTGCTGAGGCCTGATCTGGGCCCCAGGTGCAGGCAGGGTAGAACTGAGGCCCACTGCGGGGTCTGCACACAGAGTGACCCCGCTGTGCCCCGAGAGCTGAGTTCCCCGCCCCTGGACCATCAGCATCTCTTGTGCGTTCCTGACTCCGCCTCTTCGGAGCCCATTGAAACTCCCCTTGGCAACGCCCTGCTCCTTCTGGAGAGGAAGCGTCCTGTTCTCAGAATTCCTAGGAGACGGGGTGGCTGGAGGCAGCTGCCTCCTGTTGGCTTTCCTGCACTTCTGGTTTCCTCCCAGCCCCGGGCCACCGGGCCTCCCTCACCCGGCCCTCTGCTCCCAGCTCTGCCTTCCTCAGCGCCGACCGGTGTCCGCTGCTGCTCCCCGGGCTGACCTCATCCTGCCGAGCTCCCAGCCCCGGCGCCTCCTGCTGCCCTTGCTCCTAACCCAGCCTCCTGCACGCCCACCCCTAACCCAGGCCTTTCCGCTGCTTTTGTCTCCTAGCCTAACCATGCCAGGGTCCCGGGCCTCCACGGCTTCTGCTTCTGCCGCAGTGTCCGCGGCCCGACCCCGCCAGCACCAGAAATCCATGTCGGCCTCCGTGCACCCCAACAAGGCCACTGGGCTGCCCCCCACGGACAGTAACTGTGAGGTGCCGCGGCCCAGGCAAGTGTGCTGGGGCAGCTGGTGACCTGCCGCCCCCAACAACTTCTTCCCACCTGCTCCTGCTCTGTTCTTGTCATCTCAGCCACAAGAAATGGCTTTGTCCCCTGCAGCCAGGAAGTAGAAGGAACAAAAAATGGCTTAATGCCCCCTCTTTTCCTCCAGCCTCCCCTCAGAGCAGATAGCCCGAAGCCGCCCCGAGGCTCCAGAAGGAAGCCTTTTGGTTCTGAACCTTCCTGGACAGTCAGCATCACAGGGACTCACCCGTGAGGGTTGGTCAACATTGTCCCCTCGAGGTTCCAGTCTGCCCAGCTCCCAGGGAGCCGCATCTCCAGCTGTACCGCCCTCCACACACGTATCCCTCCTCGCCTCGCTCCCTCCCCAAACCATCTCCCACCGCACCTAGATGTCCTCCTCACCAGTGTCCTCAGTGGTCACACCCCTCCTCCTGTGTCCTCTGTGATGGCTGCCTCTGCCCTCGCATCGTCCTTCCCTGCTCCCACCAGGGCTCCAGGTGCTCGGCGGGATGGCCCCCGGGCCCTGATGCGTTTCCCCTCCCCCACCTCTCTCCCACAGCACAGCCCCCCAGCGTGTCCCCGTCACGTCCCCCTCCGCCCACAACATCAGCAGCAGCGGAGGAGCCCCCGACCGAACTAACTTCCCCCGCGGAGTGTCCAGCCGGAGCACCTTCCACGCTGGGCAGCTCCGGCAAGTGCGGGACCAGCAGAACCTGCCCTACGGAGTAACGCCCGCCTCCCCCTCTGGCAACAGCCAAGGACGGCGGGGGGCTTCGGGGAGCATTTTCAGCAAGTTCACCTCCAAGTTCGTACGAAGGTGAGAAGGGGCCTTGAGGTGGCAGAGTGTGAGGCCAGGCCTTCCTGCCTGCCTGCGGGTGGGATGGGGGACCTGGCTCTGGGCTTGGGTCTGGGGTTAAGAGAGGCTTCTGGAAGCCTACAAAATTGGGTCTTTGTCCACAGCTCAGGTGCCCAAACCCTCCTAGTCCCTCTCAGGTCTCCCCAACTCCTTATACATGCACCTCATTCTCTGGCCTGAGCAGATGGCCCATGCTGAAGCCGCCTCCTCTCTAGGAGAGTGTGAACTCAGATGCTAAAATAAAAGCCCCCTCTTCTCCTGGGTTCCCATGGAAACTTATATTTGGTGACGCAGCTGCAAAGTCATGAGACCTGAGCCAGGCTGGGCCAGCAAGGAGTTTTTCCTGGTCTCCCGACTTGCCCCCTCTGACCTCCTTTCCCCGAGCCCAGGGGGTTGGTTGGGTCTCGCTGCAGCCACTCCCTCTGCTGCAGCCATGCTCTCGGCTCCGGGCTGCAGGGTGAAGGCCATAAGGGCAGCAGCTGGTGGGGGCCCAGGCGGCCTCCTCCCTCGCAGCCTGCTGCGCTGACTTTCTTGTGTGGGAACCAGGGTGGGGAGTCTCTTCATGAAGTTTCCCACACCTGGCTCCCACCACCCCAAAGGGGCAGTTTTGATTCTTGAGGTGCACCCAGGACTCTGGCTTCGGGATAGTCCCTGTCTCTGCCCCGTCCTTCCTCTGCCACCTCAGTGCAGCTCAGGAAGCAGCAGGAGGCCGGCGAGAGCAGGCAGCCTGCCCTTCCCTTGCACTGCAGCCCGCTCAGCTGGAGTAGGCAAGCGCCCCTCGCCAGCCCTGGAGTCCAGGTGCAGGGCTGCAGGGGGCGCGAGCAGATCCCGTGCCTGGGACTCTAGTCTCGCTGAGCGGCTCTTCCACCAACGGGTGACCCTTGAACCTGTGAAGTCCACCCCTACCTGCTTATCCACATACCGTCTTGTTGTTTTGTTTTTTTATTTCTTTTTTTATTTTGTCTTTTTTTTGTTTGTTTTTTTAGAAATCTGTCTTTCAGGTTTGCCAGAAGGTAGGCGTTGAGCCCAGTGTGTGTGTGTGTCTGTCCTGTGTCCTGTGTCCTCTGTCACTAACTCCCTTTCTGGCTCCTGCTCCCGCTGTCTGCTAACCACATCTGTGTGGCCCTCTGCCATCTTAAAGGGATGAAGACGGCTCGGACTGGGCTGCCACGTGAGGCCTCATCTGTCCACTCGGGGCGGATGGCTGTGGAGATGATGGCCTCTCCCCAAGCCAGGGGCTCTTCTCAGGGAACTCTCCCTTTAAGATTGGCTCCTCCCCCACCCCCACCCCCACCCCTGGGTTTTGGTCTTTGGTCTCAAACATGGGTTTGTGTTCTGGCCCTTGCCCTGTCTGTGCATGCGCTCCCAAGAGGGTCTCCTTGCCGAGGTGGACAGTGCACCTGGGATGGTCTCATTCTGGTCTCCGGGCTTCCCCTTCGCTATCCCTGCAAACCTCTGGGCTCTGTGACCTCCTGCCCCTGTCCCAGGCATGCAGGACTTTGGAGGTACTGCAAGGACTCGGGGTACATGAGTGGGGCACAGCACCCCTCTGGCAGCTCCTGCAGAGCTCGCCCCCCCCCCCCCCCCAGCACACCTGCTGCCTCCAGCAGTATCTGGATGAACCAAGCCGCCTCCCTTCTGGCCTGACACGGCCATGGCCTGTGGCTTCCTAAGAGCCAGGAGCTGGATGTCCTAGGGTCCTGGCAAAGCGGGGAGATCCCCTCCCTCAGACATCTCCCTCCCCAGGCCAGGTCCTGGCTCTGCTACCGCCCCACTCCCCACTCCCAGGCTCTCCTCACCCTCCCTGGAGGCCTGGTGGGCCAGATACCAAATACCAAGCTGAAGACCAAGGCTCCCGAGGCCCTGGGCTGGGACACCTGGTCGGCACGTTGGTGCCGCAGCTGACAGAGGAACAGCCGAGACAGGGTCTTCAGGCTTCCCCTTCCACCTACGAACCCCACCCAGCTCTTCACTGCATGGTTGGCTGCTGACTCATTGGGGGCCAGCCCTGCAGGCGCCTCCGCCCACAGGGCAGGAGCCAGGTGGGGCCGGAGCGCAGCCAGCTCCTTCCCTCGCACAGCCCGGGCTCCGGGTGCGCAGCGCGCTTGTCTGCATTTGTGTGTCTGATGTCTTTGTGTTCCTTTTACATGTGCTGCTGCTGCTGCTCTCTCTCTCCTCACCCTGCCCTCCTCTGCAACCCCTTTCCCAGCTCCAGGCACCCCTCTTCCAGCCAGGAGCTGGAGAAGCCGCTCAGCGGGGCCAGACCTCTCCCCACCCCAAGGTCTGCCCTGCCCTTTGTCCTCTCCTGGGGAATCGGATGGCTTGCCGCCTGGCAGGCAGGGGAGTTGTCAGAACGGGGAGGTGGGCTAGTCTGGCCCTTCCCCTCCCCCGGCCCCAGGCTCCATGGAGCACATCACAGCCGCTCCGGAGCGTGGCCCCAGCTCCCCGCCCCTCCCCCCAGGCCTGCCATGCTGACCGCGCGGCGGTGCGGAAGACCCTGGACAGCAGCCTGGCCTGGTCTGGCCCCTGCCTGCCTGACTGGGTGCTGGTGCCTGCACCTCCGCACCTCCCTGCCCGCACATCTGGGACTGGGGAGGGCCGGGCTCCCTGGTGGAAGGGGAGTCGAGCTGCGGTGTGAGGTGCCCAGAGCCGTGTTGGCTGCCAGGTGACGGGAAAGCGGCCTCCGGGCCGTCCTGCCTGCCGCGGTGGCACCTCCCTGGACTGCCTCACTGGGTCTGCACTGTGGAAGGAGCGAGAATCCCAGCACTAAACTCTCCCTCGCTCTGTTTTTTGAGGAACCTGAACGAACCTGAAAGCAAAGACCGAGTGGAGACTCTGAGGTGAGAGGGCTGGAGCCAGCGCGGCCCTGCCCCGGCCGCCGGGCTTGCCACGCCTCCTGCTCCTCTCCTCCTGCCACCCCTTCGCCACCCTCTCGAGGCTTCCCTTTTCCTCAGAGCCCCATGCCCAGCTCGGGGCCTGCGGTCAGGGGTGCTCGGGAGGGGGCGCCCTGCTCACCTGTCTGGGCCTCCGCGCTTCCCGGGTCCAGCCCTGAGCTCAGGCCGTTGGGCGGTGCCCCCCTTTCCCTTCCCCCCACCCCGTTCCTCCCTGACCTCCCCTCTCAAAGGGAAGCATGGCTGTACCCCTGCCCTGCCTGGGCTGGCTCCTGCCTGGCTTCTCCTCACCTCTGCCCAGGGGGAGGCCGGACTACCCACGCCTCTCGCCGCCCTCTGCTCTCCTCTGCTCTCAGGGTCCCTGGTGCCAGGGGGGTGCGTGGGGGGGGCCTCGGCCCCGCTGACCGGCCCTGCCTCCCCGCAGACCTCACGTGGTGGGCGGTGGCGGCAGCGACAAGGAGAAGGAGGAGTCCCGGGAGGCCAAGCCGCGCTCGCTGCGCTTCACGTGGAGCATGAAGACCACGAGCTCCATGGAGCCCAACGAGATGATGCGGGAGATCCGCAAGGTGCTGGACGCCAACAGCTGCCAGAACGAGCTGCACGAGAAGTACATGCTGCTGTGCATGCACGGCACGCCGGGCCACGAGGACTTCGTGCAGTGGGAGATGGAGGTGTGCAAACTGCCGCGGCTCTCCCTCAACGGGGTGCGCTTCAAGCGGATATCCGGCACCTCCATGGCCTTCAAAAACATCGCCTCCAAAATAGCCAACGAGCTGAAGCTTTAACAGGCTGCCAGGAGCGGGGGCGACGGAGGCGGGCGCTGGACTTAGCTGCTGCCCGCGCTCCGGCCCCCGGGCAAGACTGCAGACGGACGGCGTGTCTCCCCTGCTGCACTTCTCCCTCCGCCCGCTCCGTTTTCCTCCATGTGCGCGGGGATGGGGTGGTCTTTCCCCACGATGGCCCCTGCCCAGATGCTGCCCTTCCCTCTCCCACAGGAGGTCCAGGAAGGGAGGAGGGCAGGGCAGGGCTCCCCTCGGTACTGCGGTTGCACAGAGTATTTCGCCTAAACCAAGAACTTTTTTATTACCAAAAAGAAAAAAGAAAAAAAAAATCCCAGCGGCCACTTTTCCTCCCTGCCCCATCGGGACAGCTGAGACTGGATCTGTGGGGTTTCCTGGGAGGGTGGCTCAGGGCTGGAACACTCTCAGGCAAGAGTGGTGGAGCTCCCGGTCAGGCCCTCCGCCAGGCCCGCTTTGGGCTTCTCCCTCTCCCCTCCCCTCCAAGCAAACCACCAGAGGTGGCCTTCCCCGGACCTCAGGCCCCTGGGCCGGAGCCTGGGGGCCAGGGGCTGGGGCGGGGGTGCTGTGCGGCCCTGAGGTGGGTGGGCTGGCAGCGAGACGTGGGGCCCTGGCCTCCCCCCACACTGTATCCTCTGCCCCCCTCCCCCCGAGCTGGGCATTTCCTTCCACAAGCTGCTGTGGGGACTTTTGTCCTCCCCTCGAGTCTGTGCCATCTTGTCCCACCCCCTCCCGGGGACGCAGGCGGGGCTGACCCCAGGGTTGGGAGAGGGGAGGGGGTGCGGGCAGACGGGCTCCCGGCCCCAGGGGCCGCCGGGCTGGGCGCTCTCCGCCATGGGAGAGCCTTTTGTCTGAAAGCTCACAGCGAAGCCCGCTCACTCCGCTGCTCCTCTCCCACCGCTCCGTTCATTGGCATTAATCTGGGCACCAGCTAGCTCCATAGCAGTGACTTCCCTCACCACTCATCTCTGGCCTTGCCTTTCTTCCTGACACTGTCACCCTTCCACTCAGGAGACACTGCCCGCCCGGAGCCTCCGGGCCACGCCGGCCAGATGGGGCAGCAGGGCCGGCCCGCCCTCCACGGGCAGGGGACGGCCAGGCCACGCCCAGCTCGCCAGCCGGTGGCCGGGGGGGAGCGGCTGGTGGTGGGCGCTTGGCTGGTGGCGGCCGCTGCATCCCTTAATTTATTTCTCTGCTGTTTCTGTTGTTGAGAAATTGGGGGAAGGGGTCCAGCAGAGAGGCTGCCCCCACCCTCACCTGAGTTGTACATTTTTTGTGATGGGTTTTATTTTTTATTTTATTATTTTATTTTTTTGATTTATGATGACTCCACCCCTCCATCACCCCACTCCCAGGCCAGGTTCCTTGGCGATTAAAGCCCTTGGGTCCCAGGAAGGGGCCTTGCCAACCTCAGTCCTCCTGCCCCCAAGCCCAGCTCCGGGCTCGGCTCCGGCCAAGGGCTCCCTCCTCCCCTCCCCCCTCCCGCCCTGTGGGACAGCCCTGGTGCTCCGAGGGGCTGGGAGGGCATGGCTTGGCTCCCGAGGGGGTGGTGGCGGCCAGGGGCTCCCAGGCAAGGCGGCCCTCCCCACCCAGCCCCCACTCCTGCACTTAGTTTCTCCTCTGGATCAAACACGTAATAAAGAGAATGTTTGGAATCTGAGCTACCTCCTCGTTCTTCTCCCACTGGGCAGGGACCCAGTCCCTGTGGGCACGGTGCAGCCCAGCTGGCTGGGCCGGGGGCACCCCCTCCCACCCCCACGGCAGCCAGGAAGCGGGGCCAGGGTCCTTACACCAACAGGGAGAGAGGACGCAGTGAGCGTGGAAGGTTTTATTTCTTTAAAAACATTGAAAAATAAACCCATGTCTGCATCTGTTCCTTTCTCTAAGCTTCCGGGTGGCGAGTGCAGTGGGCACTGCGAGCTCAGCACTTCCCTTGAGGCCTCTCGTGTGGCCAAAGCGGGGAGAGCTGCCCCTTCAGTCTCAGCTGCTGTCCAGGCCGAGGACCTCTCTGCCCCCTCCCCCCACCAGCCCCTCCCTACCTCACCCCAGACTTATTGCTAAAAGGAGGGAGAGAGGAAGAACTGCCAACAGGCCACATGTCCTCCCCCCACCCCCCAAGCTACGATCAGGACCCCTCTACACCCTCCACACGAAGGGTGGGGTCTAAAGGCCACTCCCCAGCTGACAGGAGGCAGCCACTGCGGCCGCTCAGAGGCCCGGCCCAGCCCCAGCAGGCTGGTGGGAGGTGGCGCAGCTGCCAGAGGCGGCCAGGCCAGCAGCTGTGGGTCTCTGAAAGACCTTGCAAGAGCTCTAGTCCCTTCTGCCAGTGAAGCCAGGGTGCCCGCGCATCCAGCAAAGGTGTTCTGGAGCCTCGGGGCTCAGAGCGAGGGGGCTGGAGGCTCCAGGGGGGCTCCGATCAGGGTGGGCGGGGGCTGCGGGCCAGGGCGGGCGCTGTGGCGGGAGGCAGCCACCGCCGGGCGGATAAGAGGTGGGGGGGGCTGGTTGGGGGCCAGCCGGGGCTGGAGGAAGCGGCCCTGCTGCAGGGGTGGCGGCTGGCGAAGCAGGGTAGGAGCCGTGGGCAAAGGTGGCCTCAGCAGGGGGGGCGGCTGGGACAGGGAGGCGGGGGGCGGAGGAGGGGGTGGCGCGGGGGGCGCGGGTCGGGGCACAGAGGTTGAGACCGATGTGATCTGGACCTGAAAGGGAAGAGGAGAGTGAGACCAGGCTCCGCCACACCCTCAGCCCACCCGGGGACGGGGGTGGCTCCGCTCCTCTCTCCTCGGAAGGGTCCCTCCCCTTCTCACCTCGTCATCTTCCTCTAGGGCCGGGGCGGGCAAGGGAGCCCCTCTCCTGGCCTCCTCCATGGGGACCGGGGCTGCCGGGGCCCCGTCCTGCTCAGCCTCCCATTCCTGCAGCACCTCCTCCAGATTGAAGCGGCGCCGGTAGCTCACAAAAAAGGTCTTCACCTGCGTCAGGGTCTTGTTCCCAATCACCTCGGCAATAGCCCCGAAGTCTTTGCCGTACCTGCGGATGGCTGCGGGCCGGCCGAGGGGCACAGAGAGCACTGAGAGCTGGCTCCTTCCGGCCCCTCCCCCCGCCCGCTCCTCGGAGGGCGGGAAGGCAGCCCGGGCCCTCCGTTCTCCTCCACGTCGCACCCACCTTGCACAGCCAGTAGCTGCTCATCCGTGGTCCAGCGGGAGTTGAACTTGGTGTTGACCTGAAGAGCAAGGAACAGATCCCTGACGCTCAAAAACACAAAGACCGAGGCTCCGCTCTCCGAGCAGAACACCCCTGTCTGCCGGCCTCCAGGGGACCCCTCCCTGCACCCCAACTCCAGAGCAGCCTCACCTCGGGGGGGCGGAGCGGGTCAATGCCGCCCTCCAGGGCTTGGCGGAGGCTGCTGTTGGTCTGCTTCATGCTTTGCACCTGGGAGCCCGGGCAATGGAGGGATGTCAAGCTCTCTCCGCCCGGGAGCCGGTCCACACCAGCCGCCCCAGGGCTCTGGTTCTGCACACACCAGTGCCACTTCCCACAAAGCTCCGCCACCCACCACCTCTCTCACTCCACCCTGCAGCCACGCAGCTGTGCCCGCTCCTGTCCACAGGCCAGCAGGCGAGGCAGGGGCAGCAGCAGGCTTGGCGCCCGCACCGGCTCCCTCACCCCTCAGCTGCCCGGTCACAGTTCCCAGCTGCAGACTCCTCCCTCTGCACGCCCCCACCTGACGCTTGAGGGAGATGAGCTGGGAATCGAGGCCTCGGAGCGTGAGGTTGGCAAGGTCTGGGCTTCCGGACACGGCGGTGAGGCCCTCGGGGCTCAGGTACATGCCCTTGGGGGGGCGCCGGCGCGTCCTCAGGGGGTGGTGGCGATACTGAGACGCCTGGGCCTCCTTCTTCCCGGGGCCTGGACGGGCGTTCAGGGGCCGCGAGGGCAGGGGCTGCCAGAGAAAGGAGAGGAGGCGGTGGCGCAGAGCCCACAGAGAGGGCCGGCAGGCGGGCCCGGCGGCTCTCAGACCTCACCTCTCTCTTGGGGTCCCCGGCATCGGGCTCTCCCTCACTCACAGCCCCTCGTCCCTCTTCGGGCTCATCACTGCTGACACGGGGGAGAGGAAGAGTGAGCGAGGTGGGGGCTCCGCGCGGCCCCTCCCACACCCTGGCTCCCCCGGGGCGCCCACCTCTCCTCTTTGTCCTTGCGGCCCCCCAGCCGCCGAGCCTGTCTGTCCATCACGCTGGTGCGGCTCCGCGTCTTCTTCCAGGAGTAGTAATACTTCACCAGGCTGGGGATCAGCTTGTCGGGCAGCTGGAGGGGCAAGGCCAGAGGCTGGGGCCGCCGCGCCCGAACCCGGGCAGGGGCGGCAGGAGGGAGGGCGGAGGAGGGGCGGGCACAGGGAGGGCTTTACCATCTGCTGGATCCGCTGGAAGCACTTGCCGTGGAAGCCGAAGGCCTGTTCGAACAGCACCTTGTCCTCCACGGTCCACTCGTCCGGGAACGGGGTGAAGTTGGCCAGGTCGGCCAGCGACTTCTCCACGTCGTGCTTGTGCCACAGGAGCATGCCCAGCGCCTGGCCGGGGAGAGGGCGCGACTCAGCCGGAGCCGCCCGGCCCGGCCTGGCCCCACCCAGACCCCGGGGCCGCGGCTCACCTGCTCGATGTTGTAGCCGTGCTTCTCCTTGGCCATCGCGATGTACTTGTCAACTGCGGGGGGGTGGGGTGGGGCGCAGATATTGGAGGAGGGATTACAGGTCCTAACCCTGCCCCTCCCCGCCCCCCGCCCCCACACACAGGGGTAGCCTCCAAGCCTGAGCCCCAGGGCAGGGCTTGCACCCACACTCCTGGGGCAGACGGGCATGAGCGCCCGCCCCCAGTGCCCAGGGATGCGCATGGAGCCAGGCTCCCACCCACTCACGCTTGGCATCCGACACGCAGTGGTTGGGCGACCACACGAGCATCCCCTTCAGCTCCTTGTTGCTGTAGCGCGCGGGGCTCTCTGCAAGGCAGCGGAGGGGGAGCGCTCAGCAGCGGACGGGCGCGGGCCGGACGCATGGCCCAGGGCGGCAGGGCAGCGGGCCTGCGAGGTGAGGCCCAGAGAGGAGGAGGGGCAGGAAAACCCGCCATGCCATGGGGCCACCACCCCCGCCTGCCCGCCTGGCTGTCCTTCCAGTGGGCGCCAGCCAAGGGCTCCCCTAGGTGGGGCTCGGGGCCAAGCCCCGGGCCCTGGGCACCCCTCCCGGTGCAGCCTGTCCTGCCACTCACCAGGCTTGCACTCGGGGATTACGGCCTGGTAATTGGTTCCAACGCGGATCATGCTGTCTGTGGAGCCAGGAGGAGGCAGTCAGGGCTCCAGGGAGGGAGGAGGGAGGAGGGAGTATGTGGCGGGGGAGGTGGCCTGGAGTTCTTCCTGAGCACCCAGGCCCCCACCTTCCAGGAGGCTCCCTTCCCTGCTCCCCTCAGCCACACAGGAGCTGGAATAGGAGAGACCCTGCCTGGTGGCGGCCTGTGGGGGCATGGGGGGCCCAGGGGACTCGGGGTGGGGGTGGGGGGCAGCGGACAAGGGGCCAGTCTGAGAGCCCAGACCGGGCAGAGCCCTTTGTTCTGGCGGGGGGTGGGGGGCGGTTGGAGGGCTGCCCCTAGACCTGGACCACAGCCCTGCAGGAACCCGAGGCTCCTCCCCACCACATGAGCTTCCCAGCTCGGTGTGCCGTCTTCCCAGACCCTGGCCGGCCAGGCCCCGGCCCCACGCAAGGTGGCAAGGTATGCGGGGGGGCGCCCCTCTGGGGCGGGAGGGGGAGGGACGCCCCAGCCCCTCAGGGCGCGGGCGGGCAGCCAGGGGCCCAGCCTCCAGGTTCCGTGCCGGCGGCCCCAGGCTTTGGGGAGACCGAGGCACAGGCTCCGACCCGCGGAGGGCAGGACCCTGAGGGTAACGGCCAGGGGTCCGCCACTCTCCCCTCCCCGCCCCGCTCCCACTCCCAGCCCGCGGGGGGGGGGGGGGAGCCCTAACCCTGGCCGCGGGCTCACCGTGCGAGTGCTCCTCCTCGCTGCTGTCATCCTCCGAGTGCGGCTGCCCGCCGTTGGGCGCCGTCTTGGCCCGGCTGCGGGACAGGATCCCGGAGCCCGCGCTCGGCTTCTCCATCACCGAGGGCATCCCCCCGCCCGGCGGCCCCGGGGGGCGCGGGAGCCTCGGGAGAGCGGCCGGGGGCTGCGGCGCTCGCCTCGGGTGCCGCGCGCGGCCCGGCCTGGAGAGGTCGCCACTGAGGCCGCGAGAGGCGGGAGGTCGGCGTGGCCGGGGTCCGGCGAGGCGGGGGCTCAGCGGGCAGCCCCGCGCTCCCCGCGACCCCCGCGGGCCAGGGCGTCGGAAAAGTTTGTGCGGAAGCGGGGTGCGCGGGGGGGCGAGCGCGGGGCCCGGGGCGGCGGCGGGGCGCGCTCGCCCGGTGCGCTCCCCGGGCCGGGGGCTCCCCCGGGGGGAGGGAGGGCGCCCTGCCCTCGGGGCGCCCCGAGCCCCGCGCCCTCCTACCCGCGCAGTCCGCGCGCGGGCACGGCACAGCCACCGGCGCCCCCGCGGGCTCCGCGTCCCTCGGCTTCGCCGGGATGCCCCGGTGCCCGGCGGGCGCCCTGTCCCGACCGGACCCCTGCCCGCGGCCGGCGGGGCTCGGGGGCGGCGGGGCGCGCGGCGGGGGCGCGGGCGGAGCGGGCGGAGCGGAGCCGCGGGGCCGCCTGCACGCTCCCGGCGCGCCCCCCGCTCCGCGCCCGGCGCTCGCTCCTCGCTCGGCTGCCGCCGCCGCCGGTCGGCTCGCGCACACAATGAGCGCTGGCAGGGAAGTAGTGCCGGCTGCGGCCTCAGCACCCCTCCCCCCGCGATGCCTCCGCCAGCTGAACATCTGGCCCCGGGCGGGGGGCGGGGGCGGGGGCCGGGCGGGGCGGGGCCGGCGGGCCAGACCTCCGGGGGCGGGGTCAGGCCGAGCGGCGGGCGGCCCTCCGCGGCCCCGGGGCTCCAGGCCTGTCCCCGGGGGGACCTCGCCGCCCCCCCCCCCCGCAGTAGCCGGGGGTCACCCCCACCCGCCGGGGCCTCGGCTCACTGCCGCCCGCCCCGGGGGCCCTGAGGCCGCCGGCCCGCCCGGGTGGAGCCCAGCTTTTCCTTCATTTCCCTTCCTGCCAAGGAACTCCCGCCCCCCCTTCCGCAGGGGGGACCCCCCTCTTTGGGCGCCCTTGGGGGCCACAGCGGATGGGAGGCCGGACAGGCCAGGAATGAATTCTTCCCAGAGCTCCTCGGCCAAACCCAGCTCTTGGTGCATCTGTGGGTCCCCGGGGGTCACCCCGTTCCCTCTCATTGCCGCAGGGTTCACCCCGACACGGCCTAGGGGCTGCGGGGCGGGGAGGGAGCGGTGCAGGGAGAGGGCTGGGTGCCCCCCACCCCAGGGGTCCCTGTCCCCGCGGGGAGCGGCCCCTCCCCCGGGCAGGCTCGGGCAGAGTGACAGGCCGGGAGCGGGCAGACGGCGCAGACGGAGGGGGGGAGGGCAGAGTCTCAGCCAGACCCGCCACCCTGCCAGGCACACAAAGAGCAGCGCGCACCGGCGCGGCTCGGGGTCCGAGAGCCGTGCGGTCCGTCCCGCAGCCCGGCCCGTGCGGCCCCGGGCCCCCCCCCCCCCCCCCCCGCTCTTAGGCACCCCCGCCGGGCACACCCGCGGTGCCCAGGCCGGGCCGCACTGGCACCTCCGCTCCTGCGCTCGGCCGCTCTGTAATCAGGTTCCTAAATTTAGCTGCAGCCCGGGCTCGGCCCCAGCCCCCACCCGCCGAGGCCGGCCCCGGGGTCCTGCGGGCGGGGCAGGGCCTGGCTGGGGCCTCCCGGTCCGGGGGCTCCTGCGGGCGGCTGGGCAAAGCCGGCCCGAGCGCCACCCGCCTGTGGCACCGTCGGGCCACACACGGGGCCACCCAGCCCGCGGCCACGTTGCCCGCCACACCTCCAGCAGGAGCTCCGGGGCCTTTTTCCTTCCTCCTCCTGAATCATGGCCTGGGCACCAACCCCGGTCTGGACAAAGGAGGGGGATGGATGGGCCAGGGCAGAGCCGAGCTGAGGGTCTGGGCTGGGGGTCTGGCTGAGGGTCTGGGCTGAGGGGTCTGGCTCGGGGGGTCTGGGCTGAGGGGTCTGGGCTGAGGGGTCTGGGCTGGGGGGTCTGGGCTGAGGGTCTGGGCTGGGGGGTCTGGGCTGGGGGGTCTGGGCTGAGGGTCTGGGCTGGGGGGTCTGGGCTGAGGGTCTGGGCTGGGGATCTGGGCTGGGGGGTCTGGGCTGAGGGGTCTGGCCCGGGGGGTCTGGGCTGAGGGTCTGGGCCGGGGGGTCTGGGCTGGGGGGTCTGGGCTGAGGGTCTGGGCCGGGGGGTCTGGGCTGAGGGTCTGGGCGGGGGGTCTGCCTGGATGAAAAGAGCCTCCCCCTGACCCTCCCTGAGTGGCAGGGCTCACCCGCCCCCAGCACCTCCAGGCCTCAGAAGGCTGTCGCCTCCGTCCCCCCCTGCCTGGCAGGCAGCCATGGCTGCACACAGCCCTCCCCTGTGATGGAGTCTTCCATCTTGCCCACACCGGAACCCCATTAGGCCGGGCCTCAGTTGGGTTCCCCATCCCCCTTGCCTCGCCTCCTCTTTCTGCCCTCACCTAGCGTCCTGGGCCCGGCCTCTGGCCCCAGGCCTCAGCAGTAGGCACACTGTCCCCTCCCCCCAGGCTGCCCCGGGGCCCCCCAGCCCCTGGCACCCTTCCTCCCCAGCACCCCAGCTCACACAGAATTCCCTCCCCAGCACCCCAGCTCGCACACAGAATCCCCTCCCCAGCACCCCAGCTCGCACACAGAATTCCCTCCCCAGCACCCCAGCTCGCACACAGAATTCCCTCCCCAGCACCCCCAGCTCGCACACAGAATTCTGTTCTCCCAGCTCCCGAGAGCTCAAGGCGAGGATTCTGCTGTGGAGGTGGGGGCAGGGCGGGAGGTCTGCTCTGTGGGGGAGGGGGTGTTCTGGGCCCTGGGGGGATAAGGCTTTTGCCTACCGAGTGGGACCCCATAAGGGAAGGGTTTTCCCAGGAATTTGGGGGGGACGGCAGGGGCCACAGCATCCAGAGAGGAGGGGCATCCTGGGGAGGAACGCTCCCCAAGGGCAATGGCGGCGGAGCTGGAGGGGGAGGGGCGAGGCCCCACCCTCCCACCTGCTGCAGCTGCCCCCTCCCCAGCTGGCCCCCTCTTTTGTGCAAAGCCACACAAAGGACAAG
Organism: Pipistrellus hanaki; assembly: GCF_964339955.1. Classification (NCBI taxonomy): domain Eukaryota; kingdom Metazoa; phylum Chordata; class Mammalia; order Chiroptera; family Vespertilionidae; genus Pipistrellus; species Pipistrellus hanaki. Next base: position 78,222,417 of record NC_140511.1, read on the forward strand.
GGGCCCCGGTCGGCCTGGCCATCTGCTCCCAGCAGCCTGAAGGCTCTTAAAGAGACAGCACCCCCTCCCTGCCGCCCTGGGGCTGCGGGGCTGGAGGGAGGAGGCTGCTCTGAGGGACCAAACCCCACACACGTTCCCCGGCCCGCAGCGCCGAGGTCAGGAACCAGACTCCCCCGGGCGCGGGCGCAGAGGTGCCACGTGGCCAGGGACAGGGGTGAGGGGGGAGAGGGGAGGCCGCCGGGGGAGCCAGACCCTCCCCTTCAGCGTCAGGCGGCAGAGGAGCCAGCGGGGCTCCAAAACGGGGACCGGGACTGAGAACTGGGGTCCCCTACCTCCCCGAGGCCATCTCTGGGCTGTGAGACCTGCTCCCCACTCTCCCGCCATCCTCACTGAGCGCCCCTCGCCCTTCCCGGGAGGGGCCGGGGCCCGGCCTCTGAGGGCTGCGGGCCGGGATGCGGCCTCCCTGCAGCCGTGCAGCCACCCCGTGACCCCGCACATTTCTCCTGCATTCTCCCATCGAGGACCCCGAGGGCCCTCGGCCCCCACAGGCCTCCTCAAAGCCCTCTGCCATGTCTGAGGCTGCCTCTCTCCCTAGGCCTGGAAGAGGCTCCGAATCCCAGGATCCCCAGGGGGGAGCCCAAACGCCTTTGTCCCTCGGCCGGGACACGCGTTTGCATTGTGTGTGTGATGGGTTAGGTCTCGCTGGCTCCCCCGGGCTGGATGTGGGCAGGGGCTGCCCACCGTGCTCACGGCCGAGGTTCTCGGTGCCTGGCAAGGAGCAGGCACTCGGTATTTGCTGAAGAAGAAACGGCAGGAGCCCCAAAGGCCCTCCTCTCCCCAGGGCTCCCTTGTCGCCCGCCGGTCAGGCACCTGGCCCCTCCCTCCCCAAGGTGAGGCAGAGGGACGAAAGGTGAGCAGGGATGCCGGGAGAGAAAGGAGGGTGACCTTGAATGAGCCACCCAGCCGCGGCCTCCCCTCGGGCTCCCTCCTCCCAAAGGCGGGGGCGGCGCCAGCCAATCCTGAACTCACAGCCCCGCCAGACAGACTGGGACTGTCCCGCTCTGGCCGCTGCGGTGTGGTGCCTGGGACCCCGCCAGGCCCCCGCGGCCACAGCCAAGGGTCTAAGCCTGGGGAGGGAGCAGCAGGCAGGCAGGCAGGCAGCCCTGGGTCGGGGAGGGAGGGTGGCAGGATCTAAGCAAAAACCTGGCTGAGCCGCTGGGGGAGCTGGGTGGAGGTGGCTCCCTGGCCTGGAGGCCTGGGGAGCAGTGGGGGGGGGGTCCATGGGGAGGGAGCTTGGGGAGTCCCCTCCAGGGCCCCCACCCTCTCAGTCCGGTCCAGACAGGAATGCATTGATCCTCCCTTCTCCCCGCCCCCAGGCCTCCCCCAGCCCCCAGCAGGCTGTGTGGCCAGGACACTGCCTCCCCCTCTCTGGGCCCAGTGGGTAGCCTGGCCGGGCCCACACTCCCACCCGGGCTGCGAGGAGCTGGCAGAAGGTGCCGGAGGTGAAGCCCGGTGCAGGCGCTGCCTCCGCACTGCGGCTGCGGGGGAGCTGGGTGCGGGGAGCCGGGGGAGGGCAGAGCAGGACCGGGGGAGGAGGTCAGCACGGGACCCCGGCTTCCTGACACCCGCCCCGCGGAAACCTGACTCCCTGGGCGCAGCGGGCCCGGGAGGGGAGGGTCAGCAAGGCCTGCGCTGAGGCAGGCGCCAGGAGGGGACGGGGCGCCCGGCACCCATGAGGGGGCCTGTCCGGATCCGGGAGCCCGGGCTGTTTTTCCGGAAGCCAGGGAGGGGACCTCCCCTTGCCCTCACCTGGGCAACCTGGGCGCCCTCTGGCGGTGACAGCGTGAACCAAGGGGTCCCACCTCGGCCCGGCCTGGGGGTGCTGGGCCCGGCCTCCTCCCAGGGCCGGTGCCCGGTGCTCGGGATCAGGGTCCCCTGGGCCATCTGGAGTCACTGAGCTTTAGCTCCGATTTCCCGCAAGTCTCCCTGGCCCGGAACCACCGGAATGAAGTCGGGGGGATACAAGCCCCCAGTGATGGGGCAGAGGGAAATGCAGCATAGAGCCCGCCAATGTCTCAGACCTGGCTTCCCGCCGGCTGTGTGGCCTGAGGCGCTGACTTGGCCTCTCTGAACGCCGGTCCCTCCCTCCCAAAGGGAACAGTAATGCTGACTCATCTGGATGCTGGGAGGATCCAGCATCATCTTATCTGAGTGTCATTAGAGCCTGTTGAGACTGGCTTCCTTCTGAAGCAGGGTCCCTGCTGAGCACCCCGCAAGGCTGGGAGCCCCTTGACTGTTGTGCGAGTGGCCCAGGCTCCGGGGCCAGCGAAGGCCATAGCCGCGGACTCCTGGGCTCCGGGACCAGCGCAGGCCATGGCCGCCGGGCTCCTGGGCTCCGGGGCCAGCGAAGGCCATGGCCGCGGGCTCCTGGGGCTCCTGGGCTCCGGGGCCAGCGCAGGCCATGGCCGCGGGCTCCTGGGCTCCGGGGCCAGCGCAGGCCATGGCCGCGGGCTCCTGGGCTCCGGGGCCAGCGAAGGCCGTGGCCGCGGGCTCCTGGGCTCCGGGGCCAGCGAAGGCCATGGCTGTGGGCTCCTGGGCTCCGGGGCCAGTGCAGGCCATGGCCTGGGGCTCCGGGGCCAGCGCAGGCCGTGGCCGCGGGCTCCTGGGCTCCGGGGCCAGCGCAGGCCGTGGCCGCGGGCTCCTGGGCTCCGGGGCCAGCGCAGGCCGTGGCCGCGGGCTCCTGGGCTCCGGGGCCAGCGCAGGCCGTGGCCGCGGGCTCCTGGGCTCCGGGGCCAGCGCAGGCCGTGGCCGCGGGCTCCTGGGCTGACCTTCAGAGCGAAGAGCTCTTCCTCGGTGACACCTGCCGTCCTCCCCGCAGACGCGGCCACTCCCCCAGATTCCTGCTTCGGTTTGCTCTCTCCCGTCCAAGGACACACAAGTCTCAGGCACTGCCCTGCGCACGCCCGCTCCCGCTCAGGGAGGCTCCGTGGCCCCCGGCGGCCTCGGGCCACGCTGCACCTCCTCTCCCCGTCAGCCCTCCCGGCGTCCCAGCCTGCTTCCCAGCCAGCCGAACGGTGCTCACCCCCCGCGGAGTCCTCCCTGGTGCCCCGAAGGCCCATCCTCTCCCCAAGCCCGGCCTGGCCCACCTACTCGCATGCCCACGCCGGGCCTGGCCCTGGGACCGCTGGCTCCTCAGGCAAGCGGGGCTCTGACGGGCACAGCCAGGGCCCCCGGGCTGCTCAGCGCATCCTCCCGCTCCCCTCAGCTCCTGCTTCCCACCCCACCCACCCGCATGGCCTCAGCTCATGGCCTGGCCTCCCACTTCAGGGAGAATTGAGGCCATCTGGCCGGAAGCCCTCCGCGGCCGGCCCCACACCCAGGACCCCCCTTCCCGCTCACCTCCAGTGTGGCCGTGCCTTCCCCTGCCAGCCAGCCTCGTTCCCAGGCTTCACACACTCACACTCACATTCACACACTCACACTCACATACACACACACACTCATTCACACTCACACACTCTCACTCACACTCACTCACACACTCACACTCACGTTCACACACTCACACTCACACACACACTCACACACACTCATTCACTCTCACTCACACACTCACACTCACTCACACTCACACACTCACACTCACGTTCACACTCACTCACACACACACTCACTCTCACTCATTCACACTCACACTCACTCACACTCACACACACTCTCTCTCACACACACACACTCACATTCACTCACTCACACTCATTCACACTTTCACTCACACTCACACACTCACACACTCACACTCACATTCACACACTCACACACACTCACACTCACTCACACACACACACTCACACACTCACACACACACACACTCATTCACACACACTCACACATTCACATTCTCACACTCACACTCACTCTCACTCATTCACACTCACACTCACACACACTCACACTCACACACTCACACTCACTCATTCACACTCACACACACACACTCACACACACTCACACACTAACATTTACACTCACTCACACTCCAGAGCACCTTGGTCCTCATGTATCTTTCCTCCCTCATTATTTCCCTCAGTACATCAACCTGCTTAAATTCGCCATCCTAAACCTCCCGCCCCACATACACTGACACAGCACACATGCACCCCCCCACACACACACACACACACAGCTCCCTCCCTCCGCGATCACCTTCAAGGACCCTGTCAGCTAAAGCCACTGCTGCCTTTTCCTTTGTTCGCTGAGCTTCTTAGAAGAGTTGTTCCCTGAGCTCACTCCCACTCTCCCAGCCCCGGCAGTGCCTCTCCACCCTCTGCCACTCCAGACCCTGCTCCGGCCAAGGCCACTGGGCTGTTATCTGTGAACCCCAAGGACATTGGCAGTCATGGCCCCCCCACCTCTGGACAGGGAGGGCCCCCTGCTCCGAGGCAGCAGCTCCCTGGCTGCCTCCAAACCCTACTGCTGGTCTTTCACGCCCACCCCAGGCTCCGGACCCCCATAGCCAACCAACTGCCTTCTGGCATCTGAGCCTGGTTCTCTCTGACACCTCCATCCGGTCCATCCAAAGGGATCTCAGCCCCTTGCCCACTCATCTGCACTGCCTGCCCCCCTCCCAGTTTCTCTTCCCTGCACCTCCTACCCTGTTCCCAAAGTAGATACTGGGGAGCTGCCCTGGACTCCTCCCTGCGCTCCACTTCCATGTCCCTCGGTCTCCCATTTCCTGTCCATCCCTCCACACAGACACCCCCTCATCCTTTACCAAAACAGCCGCCCAGCGGCCTCCCAGCCTCCCCGCTTGCCCCTCCAATCCATGCCTCTTGGGGAGCCAGGGAGATCTCCCTCAAATCCATCTGAGCAAGTCAGCCCTGCGTCCCTTGTCCTTGGACTGAGTCCAAGCTCCCAGCATGGCTTATCTCCGTCCCAGTCCGGCCTCCTGACCTCCACCCCCCTCAGCCTCCTCCTCCGGGGGGCAGTGTGGTGCTCTGGGCTGATCCCACCAATGCCAGCCTTCCTGAGGCCCAGGAAACCAGGATTGGCTCGGAATGTAGACCAGTGACCCCACATGGCCCCGCCAGCAGGCTACCACCTGGGACAAAGGCCAGGCGGCTGAGCCAGGAGGCTGGCTGCCATTTTAAAGCCCCCCTGCAGAGGGCGCCAGGAAGAGACAAAAACCTGGCTTCTCAGCGACGCCACAGTCACGGATTGACCTGTCTGAAGCGTCTGAAGCCACTGAGCCCTGAGCTTTTCAGCCAGTGACTACATTTCCCTGATCGAGCTGGTTCATTCCAGTCTTCTGTCACTTGCAACCACAGCCCCTGAAAGTATACATCTCTCAGCACCACCCGCCTGAACGTGTACGTTGGCTGTGCAACCACCGGCCGCCGTTCCGGTAGCTGGGAAGCACTGCTCCATCCCTCCTCACTATTCCGGTTCGCCGTGCAAAGTGCAGCTCACTGACACCTTGTCCGGGACGTTTGGCCCTCTCCATCTCAGCACCGGTCACTCGATGGAACCCTCTGCCTGTTTATCTGTCTGTCCCCTCCTCGCAGCTGTGAGCCCCAGAGGGTGGGGCATCTGGCTTCCTCCCCGGGCATCCCAGCTCCTCACAGGCTCCACAGCAGCTGGACAGAGCAGGTGCTGAGCAAATGTCTGCCCAGGGAGTCAGCGTCAGGTCTCCATGCACCACCTCCTCGGGAGAGCCCTCCTGGCTGCCCCAGCCCCCTCACTCCATAGCTACCTACATGCCAGGCCCGAGAAAACCATTTCTGCCAGATCTCCCCTGACGTTTAGCAACATATTTGGAGTGCCTTGTTAGCAAAGTCATGAATAATGATGGGAAAAGTCAAGTCCTTATCCTAGATAAGAAAGAGGCAATATGCAAATTGATCCTCACACCCCGGTGTCACAAGATGGCTGCCCCCACGTTGTCACAGTTGGGGGGGACCAGGCCTGCAGGGGAGGGCAGTTGGGGTGATCAGGCTGGCAGGGGAGCAGTTAGGTGTCAATCATGCTGGCAGGAGAGTGGTTAGGTGTCAATCAGGCCAGCAGGGGAGCATTTAGGGGGCTATCAGGCTGGCAGGCAGAGTGGTTAGGGGCAATCAGGTATCCAGGCAGGCGAATGGTTAGGAGCCAGCAGTCCTGAATTGTGAGAGGGATCCTAGATTGAAGAGGGTGCAGGCTGGGCTGAGGGACCCCTCCAGTGCACAAGTTTCATACACCAGGCCTCTAGTAATAATATAATAGCCAATTTCTCTGAGTGCCTATTATTTTTTCACAGCTACATCCTCAGACCTCAAATTAGTACAATTACTTAGATGTTCAATAACAGTTGTTGAATAAATTAGTGGATGACTAAGCAAATAAATTCAGTGCTTAGAGGTACCAACCACTATGTGCAAAATGCCTCACTTAGGCCCTTGCCAGGCATTTGGTTAGAGCATCGTTCCAATATGCCAAGGTTGCAGGTTCAATCCTCGGTCAGGACACATACGAGAATCAACCAATGAATGCATCAATAAGTAGACCAACAAATTGATCGATCTCTCTCTCTCTCTCTCTCTCTCTCTCAAAATCAATAAATAAAAGTTAATTTTAAAAAACCCCTACCTGCCAGGTTCAGAGCAGCCAGGCCTGGAGCAGCAGCCAGGCCCAGAGCAGCCAGGCCCAGAGCAGCCAGGCCTGGAGTGTTGCGGGGTCGAACCCTGGGTTCAAAATGAAAGGAAAGAAGGAGCAATGCAGCCAATTCGGGTGCCAGAGTGTTATGTCCGTCATCACAATGGACTCAGAGAAGCTCCTGTGTCCCTTCACTCAAAAGAACTGAGAGTTGCCCAGATGACAGCAAAGTGGGAGAGGAAAACTGAAGGCTACGCAAGGGACTGAGGTGCCAACATGGAGTCTTCTGAAGAAATTAAAGACTGAAGTGGAAGCTACTTCTTTAATCATGTTCCTGCTCATGCTAGCATGTTAGCTTCCAGTCTTCTGCAAAGTCTTGTGCAGCAAGTCCAAGGGCTCTGAGTAAATCTACACCAGCAACAAAAGAGACTCATTTAGTAGCTAAAAATATTAATATGTCCATAATTCTGATTTCTCATTTTGTTGTTTTGCATCGGCATTGTTGTTATTATTTAATAGCCAGAGTTTTGCTCTTGACATTCAAGTTTTGAAAATAACATGTATGTGGTTTAGTTTTTGCATTGGCATTATTTGCAATTGTTTTTAATTTTAGAGCCCTATTATTGATGTTTAAATTTTATTTTAATTAGTAAAAAAGGGTGAGATGTAGAGAGCCGCATGGACATTCTTTTAATTCTTATCAGCTGAGCCCGAGGGCACTAGCAGAATCCTCTTATCAGTGCTGATTTCTTAATCCATGTGCTTGGAATGAGGAGCAAATAGGACCTGGACTCACCCAGGTCTCAATATGCTAAATCTTGTACCAAAAAATAAGGAGCTTACCCAGATTTTGATGAATAGGATCTGGGCACACCCGAAACTCCTTTTGACCTTAAACTCCCCTTTGGAAGCCAATAAAAAAACAAAAAAACAAACAACAACAACAAAAAACAAGGGAATTAAAAAACTTGATGAACAATATTAACTGTTGAATATAATAGAATCAGAGGTATGGAAGGGGAGTGGACTGATGATTCTCAGGGAAAAGAGGAGTGGGGGGTTCGGGAAGAGACTGAACATAAACTGCACCTATTGATGAGGACAATGGGGGGTGGGGAAAGGGCAGAGGGTGGGGTAGGAACCTGGTGGAGGGGGGAAAAAATGAACTTTTGTAATAATATGAACAATAAAGGTTTATAAAAAAACAAACAAAAAAAAACCCCTTACCTAAGTTATCTCATTTCCCCCAGCCCAGCCCTAGGAGGCAGGCCTTCTAACTACCTTCATTTTACAGGTGAGGAGTGAGTTGCCTAAGATCTCACAGCTTGAAAGTGGCAAAGCTGAGACGGATCCCAGGCCAGCGGAGGCCAGAACCCTGGTTTTCATATCTGTGTCCACCCCTGTCAGTGGCAATGCTTTGGCGGTTCCCCCCCGGAGGGAACTCAGAGAAGAGCAGACACTGTATTGTCCCCCTCAGCAGAGCGAGGCTGGTGCTCACACACGGACAGGCTCCGTGACACTGCGCCTCAGGTGCTCCCTCAGCTCTGCCTCTGGCATCTCTCGGCTTCCCCAGGTCACCAGGTGGCTGCAGCCGCTCCGAGCACTCCCCCAAGAGGCCCAGTTTCCAGAGAGGGACGTAGGGCAGGGCTTTCTCCTGGGCGTCTTTCTTTCATCAGGGAGAAATAGCTTTCTTTCTTTTTTAAAATATATTTTTATTGATTTCAGAGAGGAAGGGAGAGGGAGAGAGAGAAAAACATTGATGAAAGAGAGTCATTCATCAACTGCCTCCTCGCCCCACACTGGGCGATCGAGCCTGGAACCCAGGCATATGCCCTTGACAAGAACCGAACCTGGGACCCTTCCATCTTCAGGCCGATGCTCTATCCACTGAGCTAAACCAGTGAGGGCTGGGAGAAATACCTTTCACAAGAACCCCTGTCCTTTAAGCCAATCCCCAGCAAAGGACGGGTGCCTAGGATTCCATGATGGGATTGGACCAGCACACCGACCAGGGGTCTCCACCCATCACCTGAGCACAGTTGGGGGTCTATTAGCAAAGAAGACAAAAGCATGGCTGTTGGGTGGGCAGACCCCCTGACCCCCACTGCCCACCCCACCGCCCTGGCATCGCACCCTCCTGGCACTCCTATTGGCTGAGCTACAACCGGGAGAAGCCATGGCCCCAGGGGCCCACTTTCCCTGAGATGAGAACCAGCAAAGAGGGCGACAGCTCCTACCGGACCACAGGCTCACGGGGCCCGGGGGTGAGTCTGCGGGACAGATGGCCTGGAACAGAGAGGAGTTGCTGATGTTGACGTGTGTAGCTTAGATGTATTCAGCCATCCACTCAACAAGCATTATTGCTCACCATCTCCTCCGACTCCCTCTGTGAAGCCTGAACCAGCAGCGCTGGCGGGCAGGTTGCCTGGAGACTGCTGGCGTGGCCTCCAGTCTGCACCTTGCTCTGCAGGCACCTTGCCTGAAGGACCAGCAATGTCTGCGGTGGGCACGAAATCGGCGGCGGGAGTCGGAAGGAGAGAGGCTGGGAAACAGGATAAATTACGGGCAGAAAGACCTTGGCCCTGAAGAGGGGGCCCTGGCATGTTACAGGCCGAATGGTGTCCTCCCCAAAATTCCTGTGCCAGTCCCAGCCCCCAGGACTGCAGAATGCAACCTTATTTCGAGATAGGCTCTTTCCAGAGGCGATCAAATTACAGTGAGGTCGCTAGGGTGGGCCCCACTCCAGTGGGCTGAGCTCCTTATAAGAAGGAGAGATCCAGCCCTAACCGGTTTGGCTCAGTGGATAGAGCATCAGCCTGTGGACTCAGGGGTCCCAGGTTCGATTCCAGTCAAGGGCATGTACCTTGGTTGTGGGCACATGCCCAGTAGGGAGTGTGCAGGAGGCAGCTGATCGATGTTTCTCTCTCATCGATGTTTCTAACTCTCTATCCCTCTCCCTTCCTCTTTGTAAAAAAAAAAAAAAAATCAATAAAATGTATTGAAAAAAAGAATGGGAGTTCCAGACACAGAAAGTCAAGGAGGGAGATGGCCTGCTCCCGACCCGGCCAGTCCCTTGCTTCCAGATTCTGGCTGCCAGGCCCGCAAGGTAAGTGGCTGCTGCTTAAGCCCCGCAGCCTGGGTACCTGGTGACAGCATTCCAGGGGAGCACACAGGGCCAGGCCTCTGGGCACAGGAGCTGGACAAGGGCCTGGAGAGGCTGTGGGTCCCAAAGTCAGGACATCTCCACCCCCGCCCCGGCTGTGCGGGGAGGTGGACTCCATGGCCACCTGAGCCCCCACCTTCCCGAGGCCAGCGAGGCCAGCGGTCACGGGGAAAGCCAGCCACCAACGGCCTCCTGGTGACTTCTCCCGCGAGGGTGGTGTCTGAGGGCCTTGAAGTCGAGAACAATGAGGTTTAATGGGAGCCTGTGCCAGTCAGGCAGCCATAGTGCCGCCTGCCGAGTGACCCTGCGCTGGCTCCTGTGAGTCAGCGGGCAGCCTGAGGTCCTGGCAGCCTGGCGCTGGCTCCCCCCGCAGGGAGCGATCGGACAGGCTCAGGTTTGGTCTCAGTTCTGAACCTCGTCCTGGGATTCACACACGGCCCCTGCTCCAGGGTTCTTTGTTTTGCTTTGTTTGTCTTTGTTTTTGTGCACAGCTCAGCCCCATGCAGTGTGGGAGGAGACTAAAAGGGCATGAAGGCCAGGAGCTGAGGGTCATGGGGCGGGGGGATCCCACAGGCTGCAGGAGACTCTGCTGCTCTAGGGGGCTCTGGGGGCGAAGGGTCAGGAAAGGACGAGTCTCACAGGTTGAGCCTGGGAAGGAGAGCGCCTTGGGAGGGCAGGATCCCAGGGCTGCCGAAGCTGGATGGCTGGGCACACGGCAATTTATCTCCTCCCGGCTCTGGAGGCCAGAAGTTCAAAGTCTCTGGGAAGCCCCGCCACACCTCCTCCTGGCCGCTGAGGGACGCCCTCACATCCTTGGCTGAGCCAGGCCTCTCCGCTTCAGCCTCTGCCTCCACCTGGCCACCTCCCCTGAGTCCCTGGGCCTCAAACCTCCCCCTCCTTCCTCTTCCAAGGAGGCCAGTCATTGGATTTATTTATTTTTTATAAATATATTTTTATTGATTTTTTACAGAGAGGAAGAGAGAGGGATAGAGAGTTAGAAACATCCACCAGCTGCCTCTTGCACACCCCCCACTGGGGACCTGCCCGCAACCAAGGTACATGCCCTTGACCGGAATTGAACCCGGGACCCTTGAGTCCACCGGCCGACACTCTATCCACTGAGCCAAACCGGTTTCGACACCAGTCACTGGATTTAAAGCCAATCCTAAATCAAGGATGATCTCACCCCGAGAGCCTTAATTCCATCCGCAAAGACCCAGTTTCCAAACACGGTCTCCTTCGCAGGTGCCAGGGGTGAGGACTTCAGCGGATCTCTTTAGGGCAGTGTTTCCCAAACTTCTCTCATGATGAGAATCACCTGGTGGAGTTGTTAAACTACAGATTCCTGATTCCCAACTGAGAAGTGCTAAATTAGAATTTTTGGTTACATATAGGTAAAATTGTATACTTAACTTAGTGCTCTTAGTTAAGTATACAATTTTACCTATATGTTTCAAAAAATTCTAGTTTAGCACTTCTCAGTTGGGAATCAGGAATCTGTAGTTTAACAACTCCACCAGGTGATTCTCATCATGAGAGAAGTTTGGGAAACTGCTTTAGGGGACTCAATTCAACCCCTTAGGTCACAGGGGTCTTCAAACTACGGCCCACGGGCCACATGCGGCCCCCAGAGGAGTCTGATCCTGCCCGCCAGGTTTTTTGGGCAGTGAGCGCAGCCGAGGTGTTACAGTAGGAATTAGTAGTTCATATAGTCCGGCCCTCCAGCTCTCTGAGGGACCGTGATCTGGCCCCCACTTTAAAAAGTTTGAGGACCCCTGCCTTAGGAGAAGCGTCCCCGTGGGGCGCGGCTGGCTGGTGCCATGACCTAATCTCTCCACCTGCTTTGGCTCAGGTGTCACCGCCCCAGGGAGCCTGTTACCTGCCTCGGTGCCCGGTGCCTGCGCCTGCCCCCACCGTGCCACCTTATTCCTGCAGCTAACATCTCCTGAGCCAGGCGGGTTGGGTCCCGGGGGTACAGCCATTAAGGATGCCAAATTTAGATGTTTTTAAATTGATTTTTTTTGTTGTTGTTAGTGAGGAAGGGAGAGGGAGAGAGAGAGAGAAACACCGATGTGAGAGCGATACATGGATCAGCTGCCTCCTGCACACCTCCTACTGGGGGATAAGCCGCCATCTGGGCATGTGTCTGGACTGGAATCAAAACAGCTGCCCTTCAGTGCCCAGCCAACCGAGCCACCTAAGCCAGGGTTTGGTGGCCACATCCGACATATAAAGATTCAGGGCGCTCAGTGAGTTTCAGATGAAGGGTAAGTTCAAGCTTGACCCATGTCTTTTTTTTTTTTTTTTTTTAATATATTTTATTGATTTTTTACAGAGAGGAAGGGAGAGAGATAGAAAGCTAGAAACGTCGATGAGAGAGAAACATCGACCAGCTGCCTCTTGCACACCCCCTACTGGGGATGTGCCCGCAACCAATGTACATGCCCTTGACCGGAATCGAACCTGGGACCTTTCAGTCCACAGACCGACGCTCTACCACTAAGACAAACCGGTTTCGGCTTGACCCATGTCTTGTGTCTGGCAGCCCTGACCGCAGCAGAGAGCAGCACAGCCCGGCGGCGGGAGCCGCAGCCTCATGGGGAGCTGGCAGAGGAGAGGGGCCCTGCCGGTGGACCACAGGGGCTGGAGGAGGCAGCGGGAGGCCCAGGAAGTGAGTCTGGGCCAGCCACCCGAGTCAGGAAAAGGCTTCCCCTCTGTAAGCTGGGACCCAGGGGTGAGGAGCGGAGAGGGTTTCGGGGGAGGGGGACAGCAGGTGGGGGTGGAGAGGGGGGACCTGGGCAGGCGGGCAGCGGCCAAGCACCCTAGCACCCTTGTAGGGCGTTATCTGGCCCGGCTGGATGTGTCAGTGAAGAGAGGGGAGGATTGTGCCCTCACAGATGCCAAGGAAAGAACAGAGTTTTGAGGAAAAGGGAGTGAGGGACCCGGCAGCTGGAGGAGGTCCGGGAGGAGAAGGGCCTTGCTGTGGACAGGGGTGAGCAGAGCTGCCGGAGGCACCGGGAGGCCTGTCGGCGGGGACAGAGGGGGCTGCAGCGGGGGAGGGTTAGTGGCAGGAGAGGCCAGAGGCACAGACAGGGTAGACCCCCGTTTCCAGGTGCTTTTGGGTAAGAGGAGCTCCGGAGAAGCTGGAGGAGGGAGGGGTTGCGGGGAGGGACCCTCACCGAGGGGCTGAGGCCCAGGGAAGTCTGGCCTTGGAGGAGGCTCGGCTCCTGCCTCCCCCGAGGCAGGAAGAGGCAGGTGGGGAACATTCAGACTCTTTTTGGGAAATCGAGGCCCCTCGGGCCAGCTGATGACACAGAGGACAGCACAGAGCACACAGCGGCCCTGAGCCTCTGCTGAGCAGGTGAGCAGAGGAATAGCTGGGAGCAGCGGAGGGCTCTGGAGTGACGGAGGGGGCTCCAAGGACAGTATTGGGGGGGGAGTGGTTATCTTGGGGTGAAGGAGAGGCAGAGGAGGAGGAGGAGCCCAGAAAGAAGGTGGGAGGGGTACAGGCCTGAGAGGAGGGTCGGAGAGGAGGAGAGCGGAGAAGGCCCGGGCCCCTGCGTGGGAGCTGGAGGGCAGGGCTAACGCGGCCTGAGGACAGCCTGGTCCGTAGGGGCAGGTGCCGGGCAGGAAATGGAGGGAAGGAAGGAGGGGGGGCGGGGGCACAGCGGGTGGGGAGGGCATTCCTTTCCTGCCGAGCCATGCTGGTGCTGTCCACCATCCCATCTCATTTACCCCAGAGCCCCTACGGAAGAGGACGGTGACATGATTGCTACGGGTGGTCTCACAGTTGTGGGGGGGCTACATGATGTCACCTCCCCAAGGGACTCCTGGGCTCTCCCCTCCCAGGCCTTGTCTGGGAGCCGGCAAATCCCAGCAGCCAAGAGTGGGGAGTGACAGGAAAGATGGGGCGCAAGGTGTCCGGGTGGCAGGCGCCTGTCCCCTGAAGCAGCTGGCAGGAAGCTCCCCAGGGGCCGAGAGGGGAGAGGCCCAGCAGGAGGGGCGCTGGGCTGGGGGGCGGATGAACCTCATTCCTATCCTGCCTCCTGCTTCCTGCTCACTGTCCCTCCCCAAATCTCCTGGCCTCCTCCTTCGAGGCAAGTTGAGATGCCCCCACCTGGGCCACGCCCCTCTGACCCTTAGCTCCCTCTCTTGGTCCCAGAATGCTAGCAACCCGGTTTTCTGAGTCCTTCTGGTCTACCTACACCCCCTCCAAGTCCCTCCCAGCCTCCTCCAGCTCTGAATACCACCCAGGGGCGTACTGTGCTGAAAGGAGTGTCTCCTGCCTGCCCTCTCCCCTGGGCTCCAGACGCCCAGTACTCCGCGTGTCCATGCGAATATCTCAAAAGCTTCTCAGAACAGACGTGGCTGGAACGGAGTTCCGATCTCCCCCTCCCCCAGGCCCACCTGTCCCACCTCGCGAAGCCGCCCACGTCTCCGGTGAAGCCACTCCATTCCCCCAGCGGCACAAGCTAAACATCTGAAGGCAACTTAACTCTCTTCTTTCCTTCAGACCCTACATCCTCTCCTCCAGCAAGTCCCGTCGGCTCTGCCTTCAGCACGCACCCAGGCCCTGGCCCCCTCTCCCGCCTCCTCTGCTACCCAGCGGTGCCAGCACCGCCACTCTTCCTGTGGTGAGAGCAGTGGCCCTGGCCCTGCCCTCCTCTGACCTGGCCCTACACGCTCCTCCTCCCAGCACCAGGGAGGACCTGCCCGCAGCCCTGCTGCCCCTCCACGCTGGCTCTGGTCTCAACGCCTTTCAAGACCTGCCAGCCCTCCCTGACCTTCTCCTTACGTGGTTGGTCTCCCCTCCTACTGCCCTCTCTCCCCAACCACACCGGACTTCCTGCGGCTCCTCAGACATCCCAGCCGTGTCCCAGCGTGGAGGCTCTGCCCTGGCCGTACCCCTGACTGAGCCCCTTTCCCCAGGGAGCCTCAGGACCTGCCCCCTCCTCTCTTTCAGAGCTTGACTCCAGTGTCACCTCGTGCTTGCCTTCCCTGAGCATCCTGGTTAGAACTGTAAACCCTGACCGTCCCTATCCTCTTCGCCTGCCTTTCCCCGCCCCCTCCACAGAACCTATGTCATTTAATGTAGTATGTAGTATGTAGTATGTAGTATGTAGTATGTATTTTACCCAGCCATTTAATTATCTGCCTCCTGCTTCTAGTTCTATGAGAGCAGCATCTTTTCTGCTTGGTATTGCTTTCTTCGCTGTGGGTAACAGTGTCTAGCAGACGGTGGGCACCCAGCAAATGTTTGAGTGCCTGTTCCGAGCACTGGAGATGGGAGAATGAGCAAAACCTGACAGTCTGTGGAGCGGAAGTCCTGGGCAGTGTCTCCCCGTGTTCGGGTGTTCAGCCCTACCTGCAGGGCTCTCAGAGGTGACTCTGTCTCCGCCCCTGGATTTCTGTGGGCCCAGGGGTGTGCGGAGTGCACAGGCTCCCTGGGTAGTTCTAAGGAAGGTCACGTGGGGGTCACATCTTGGGCTTCTGGAATAGACTGAAATCCTGCCCAGGATGCCTGGGGTCTCATTTCCCCCAGCACCATCTCTCTTCATGAACAGTTGTCACGTGCCTGGCTCCTCTCTAGAGTCCTGTTTGAGAAGGCAGCCAGCATCTTGCTCCTCTCTGTGGCCCCTGTCTCAGCACAGCGTAGGGACTGTAAATGTTGAGAGCAAATGAACGGAGGGTGGATGAATGGTGACAAGATGGATGAATGAATAATGGGACTCTAGTTAAAAGGGAATTTCAAGATTTCAGGATCTAGCCCCACCGGCCTGGCTCAGTGGCTGAGCATCAACCTATGAACCAGAAGGTCATGGTTCAATTTCTGATCAGGGCACTGATCCCCAATGTGGGGTGCACAGGAGGCAGCCTATCAATAATTCTCTCTCACCGTTGATGTTTCTGTCTCCCTTTTTTTCTGAAATCAATAAAAATATATTTTAAAAATAAAGAGTTCAGGATTTAAGTGGGAACGTTTGTGCCCTAGCCAGGTGTGTGTGGCTCAGCTGGGCGGAGCGTCATTCTGGACACCAAAAGGTTGCAGGTTCGATCCTCGGTCTGGTGCCTACTCATCCAGGTATCTCTCACACTAAGGTTTCTCTCTAAAATAAGGAAAAAAAAAAAAAAAAAAAAAGAAAGAAAAGACTTCCCTGTGCCCAGAGTTGCAGGATGGGCTGGTACTTCAGCAGTCGTGACAGTTTGGTTGTCTGTGAAGGTGGCTGCTCCGGCCTGGCGGGGTCACAGTGATGCTGAGCGCCAGGGCTGCCCGGAGGCGTGCTTCTCCGCGCGGCGCAGCGGTTGCCGTGGCTACAGAAGCAGCCTGGCGAGCAGGGGGCGGGCCCGGCGCTACGTCATTCTTAGCGCGACGCTCTCTGCGCCTCCCGCCTCTTTCGGCTGCAGGACCCTCAGCCCGCCTCCCGCGCTCTCCACCTGCTCGCGCCCCCACCCGCCTCGGCTGTGCGCACGCGCGGTGCCCACCAGCGCGCGGGAGAGCCCGCCAGGCGCATGCGCGGTGCGGGGACCGCGGTCGCTCCGCTGTCGCCGCTGCCGCCGTCGCTGCCGTTGCCGCCTTCCTGCCGGCAAGTGTGGGAAAGAGGAGCCGAGGGCCGCCGCCGCCGTTGCCGCCATGGGGGTGAGTGAGGCAGAGGGAGGAGACGCGAGGGTCCAGGGCGCTCCTCGCTCCACTTGCTCCCTGCGCCCCCATTGTTCCTGAGCCCCCCCTCACGTGACCCCGACCCCCTCCGGCCTCACGTGACCCCCAGCCCCCAAATCACCCGACTCCCCCATTCTAAGTGTCCCCATGCCCGGCCCAGCGCGGGAATCCTTGGGGAGCCCCCTTCTCCGGACCCCACCCCCTCGGTGTCCCCGCCCTCCGCGTCCCGCGCGCCCGCCTTCCTCGCTGACCTGTTACCTCCGTGGCCTCCCCGGCCCCTGCGCGGATCTTGGGGTGCCCCCCGCCCCAGGGGTCACTGTCACCTGGTTGTCACCGGCTTTGGGGCTTCCCCCGGCTTAGGTGAGCCCTGGCCTGGGGCAGCTGAGGCCCGGGGAAGAGAAGGCACCCAGCCAAGGTCACACCGGCGGTGCCCGGGGCCAGGCCGCCCCTGGTCTCCGAGCCCCTGCCGCCCGCCGCCCGCCGCCCGGCCTCATAGAGCCGCTCCCGTTCCCTTTCGGAGCCTCGGCGCCAGGTTCCTCCTGCCCCGGGAGCGGTCCCTCCGTCCGGCGGGAGCAGGGAGCTGCCCTTCGCACCCCCTGTCGTAGCGGCCTCAGCGCCGCAGGTGGCTTTGCAGCGGGAGCGCGGGGTGGGCGCGGGCCTCGGCGCGGACGTGGGGGGGGGGGGCGGCCACCTGTTCCCGCGGCGCCGCCGCTGCTGGCGGGAGTTAGGCACATGCTCCTGTGGGCTCGCCTTCCCAAGCCCCGGCAGAGCATCAGGCCCTCTCCGAACCAGGGAAGCGGCCCTGCCTGTCTCAGTGTTAGTTTCACACGGGATCCCCCACGTTCGGAGCCCTGACTCGGGAGCCAGCGCTACCTCGGCTCCAGCCCCATCCGCTGGCCAGCAGCACGCCCCTGTGCCAGGGACAGGCCCTGTGAATGTGAATTCCCCTGCATGTGAGGGGTGGCCCCCCCTCAGGAGAGGTGGACCGGGGAGTGAGGGGGTGGGTGCAGGGAGCCCCGTGGCCTTGGGATTAGTGGCTGTTGCTCTGCCTGTCTTCGCAGCCTTTACTTAGTGAATTAACAGATGTGAGCTAGCTTTCCTTTACCCATGGTGTGTCCCTGCTGTTACTAACCTGGATGCTTTTCTCATTCAAATAGTGATTGACTGGACAGATCAACTTGTTAGCAAAAATAGTTGTCTAACCCATGTCCAAGCACTTTGTCATCCACGTCAAAGCACATTCATCATCTTTCAACCAGGAATTTGGGGGGCTGTGTTCCGTAGGTAGAAAATCAAGTATGGAGACTTGGGCATATTTAACCTGGGCGTGGGTGAGAGGCCCCGGCCTCTTGTGGGAACTAGAGGAAGCCTGTGTGCCGGCATCAGCCGCTTAGACGGAGCAGGAAAAAGAAGCGTAACGTACCTCTCCGGGCCACTTCCTGTTGGCTGAGCTCCTCCCAGGCTCAGAGATACTGTGGTCCGAGCTTCCCTCAGGCCCCGGCCTATCGCTCGGACGTTACAGATGAGCTTCTCAGAATGCCCCGACCTGTCTCTTCTGTTCTAAACTCACTGCAAGAGGGAGACCTCACTTCCTTCCCTGAAACCGAACTGGAACCCTCTCGTCGTCATCATCCTCATGGACGCCCCACGTCAGTGTCAGGATGGCCCCCAGGTGGCCACTTCCCAGCAGAGGGCCACGCTCCCACAGCTGACCTCAGGCTAAGGGGCCTCCGAGGGAGCACTGTTCTTCAGCGCTCTTTGGCCCTGGCTGCCACACAGGCGTTGCGTTAGGAATTAGATTTAGATGTCTCCCTTTGCCCCGCACAGAGGCTCTTTTCGGATTTTGGATATTTTGTGGGATGGGGGAAGACGGGGGTATTAACACTGAAAATCCAGGAGATGACAAATTTTTTTATCTGAAAGGTGCCTCTTGCCTCCATCTGGGTGTTTTTTGTCTCTTTAAATTTCTCCAGCCCTAGGTGGTTTGGCTCAGTGGATAGAGCATCAGCCTGCCAACCAAAGGGTCCCAGGTTCAGTTCAGGTCAAGGGCACATACCTTGGTCGCAGGCCCTGGTCAGGGCATGCGCAGGAGGCAACCAATCAATGTGTTTCTCTCACATCGATATCTCTCTGTCTTTCCTTCTCTCTTCCACTCTCTCTAAAAAATCCATGGAAAAATATCCTCCGGTGAGGATTAAAAAAAAATTTCTCCATGTCAGAGAAGTGAGTGTGGGGATACTAATGTGGTAGGAACAGCACGGGGAGGAGTCTCACAGCTGCATGTGAAAACACGTCACGCTCCATAATGTGTCATAAGTGCAGTCGATGGGATAGTGGAAGGAGCATGGACTCTAGGTTTCAGACCTGGATTTCAATCTTGAATGATTACCAGGTGTGGGTACCTCCTGTTTGCTGAGTGCTGGGCTGTAAACTGGCAAATAAAGCAAATGTGGCCTCGCCTCGGGTAAGGCACGGTTTGGTGGGAATGAGGGAGATGTAATAGGAAGACCTCTGAGACTCCGGGGCCCGGAAAGTTATCTGCCCTCTCTGTGCCTCAGTTTTCTCATCAGAGAAGTGGGTGCACATACCTTGCTGAGTTCTTGTGAAGATTAAAGAAAATCCTCTATTAAAGCGCTAGCAGAGTGTCTGCTACTAGTGGATCCTTGACAGTCCCATTTGATGGATGAGGAAATGAGGTTCAGAGAAATCTTGCTGGAAAAGATTAAACAACTTGTCCAAAGTTCAGTAGAAGAGCTGAAAACCAAATCCAGCCTCTGACTCAGAGTCCTGCACTCTATTTAGAAAGCTCCCCTGGGACAGACACTGCCCACATTGAGCTTCCTGCTCACTGTGCTTGTGCCCACTTTAATCAGGAGAACGTTTCCATGTCCCTGCAGGATGGTCTCCCTCCACGACACAGGGCGAAGCTAACTGGAACAGCAGGAGGCTTTTCCAAGGGTGTGCGAGGTTTGTGGGGACCCCTGCCTGCCTGGCCCGGCCTGCTGCAGTCTGCCTCCTGCCCCAGTGCAGGCGGCAAAGCGCTTACGGGGCGCTTCCATTATCTGCAGCCCGGGGTCATGGCAGCCCGAAGCCTCACTCCCCCCCCCCCCCCCCCCCCCCCGTCCCCCTGCATGAATGAGCCTGTAAACCCGAGGCTGGTGCTGGCTCTCCTGCTGCTGGTGTTTGGAATTGCTTACTTCCTGTGCTTAGAAACGAGGGAACCCACGTGTCAGTGCTCTCAGAATCCCTGGAGCCATGCTTTCCTTCCAGCGCCTTTGATCCTGCAGCTCCGTGTCATGCTGAGAGTTAGCGTGCTGGGTGGAGGAAGGGACTGCTTCTGCGTGAAGGTGTGCTGGCTGCCCTGTCCTTATAGCCGTTCCGTGAGGCCGGTGTTGCGTTCCGTTTCTCTGGAGATGGAGTTGCTTTCTCAAGTCATGCAGGGGCAGCAAGGGCGCCAGCCTGGCCTGATGGGTGCCAAAGCTCGTGTTCTTTCTGCCCCATCGCACAGCCCTGGAGCCCTGTCTCGGGTCTCCCTGTTCCTTGCCCCTACCTCAGGGAGATAGGACTTGGGGTGGCACTGTGTTGGCATACCAGCCATCACCAAGCCAGAGGGTAATGGGAAATGAATTGCTGAGTAGCTGCCTGGAGGGCTTTTGAGATCTCATCTTGACCTTAACCTTGGCCACCGGCCTGAGAAGGTCTTTGACAGTGACGTGGGCTCTCCCAGTGGGAGGTAGCATGGCTGGTGGAACAAACACTGGGTCTAAGGCCCAGCCCTTGGGATTGAGTTTCCCCCCTGGGGAAACTTGGGACGAGTCCTACATTTCCTCTCTGGGGAACTTGGGACGAGTCCTACATCCCTTTGAGCCTCAGTTTCCTCATGTGAGGGCGCTCATGGTTTCTGCCCCGGGAGCTGAGCCAGGTGCTGTCTGCGAAAGCACTTTGCCAGCGAGCGTATCTCGGTGCTGTCTGGAAACCCAAATCCTGAGAGAACGATGGAAGCACCCAAACCTGTCTGGTGGAGGGCTGGTTCTGTGTCCAGTCCCAGCCCCTCTTAGGGAGGCAGTGTGTTCTCTTGTGTTCCCTCCTCGAGAGGCAAGAGCTGGGTCTGGCCTGGCCTCCAGCACGTGCTCAGCTGCAGACACCAGTGGCTGGTGCTGGCTGAGTTCACAGCTGAACAAGCAATCCCCGGGGCGGCCTGGTCTCGGAACTCTTGCCTCCTGGTTGCTTGAAGGAGGAGTCAGCAGTGTCACTCCTGGGGGAACCGAGTAGGACCGCTCTCTGGTGAGCTCAGAGCCATCTTACCATGCCTTTGGGTGCCCCTGCACCAGCTGGGTGGACGGGCACCTCCAGATGTGTGTGCTGCTCCGGTTCTCGGGTGTGAGTGGAACTGTCATTTATCGAGCATGTGCTATGTTAACCCTCACGGGCTCAATGCCTCCAGATCGATATCCACGGCCCCACTCAGCCGGGGAGAGGAGGCAGTGTCTTGCCTGAAGATGCAGGGACTGAAGAGCAGAAAGAGGCTTTGGATAAGATCTGACAGACTCCAGAGCTGGCTCTTTCCCCATGTTCCCCCAGGAGGGTCCATTTAGGCCTGAGAGCCGCACACGAGCCTCAGAAAGGATCTGCCCTCCCTGCAGCTGTGTGTGGCTTCCCACTGTGCTCCTCCCTCTGCCTGTGGCTGCGTTTGGCTTGTTGGCCACGTGTCAGCAAGGCCTCTGTCCCCAGGTGAACCCCGTGGGCCCTCGCTCTGCCCAGTGTGCCTGCCACTCACTGGCCGTGGCTGAGCAGCACTGTCCTTAAGCCAGAGCGCCGTGGCCCTAGCGAGACGGGCCCAGCTCCCAAGCTCTGCCTCCCAAGGCCGGAGACACTGGAAAGGCTCCCAATAAACTGTCCGCAGCTTCCTCAGCTGCATCTCCTCCCTGACTCTGTCCAAAACGACTGCCCTCCGCAGGAGGCAGGGCTGAGGGAGTATTCTTAGGCGTCTGCTGGGGGCAGGCTCCCCGACGGGAGCTGAGACGGAGCTGAGACTCTCCCGAAGTCTCAGGCCTGGAGCACTCGTGGGCCTTTCCCACCTAGCAGGTGGGGCGGCCTGGCTCGGAGTTCCTGCTGGTGAGGCCAGGTCTGTGGATGCAGGGACCAACCCTTCGGTTCCTCAAAGGCTTGGCCGCAGACCTTCAAGCCAGCGTTGCTTTTCTGTGTTACAGAGGAAGTCGAGCAAAGCAAAGGAGAAGAAGCAGAAGCGGTTGGAGGAGCGAGCAGCCATGGATGCCGTCTGTGCCAAAGTGGATGCAGCCAACAGGGTGACCACTCCTTCCCAGTCCCTCCTCCATCTGCAACTTGGCTTTTCCTTTTACTTCCTTTGGCGCCACCCGGTGGCAGAATTGTGTTACTACCCACCATACTTCCGCTGCCTCCTTGCTGAGGAAAATGAGCCAATGAGCCTGGGAGGGTTTCCAGGTGGGCGGCAGTCGGCCCCGGGCAGGGAAATGTGGGTTCAGGAGGAAGCGGCTGCGCCCCTCTGGCCAGAGGGCCTGGACAAGAGGGCCCGGAGAAATTTTCATTAGGATTTTGCATTTTGGGAAGCACACCTCCCTCATAAAATGTGGCATAATTTCCTCACTCGTTCTTCAAACACTTACTGACCGCCTGTGAAGGGCCACAGGGTGTTCTGGGACCAGGAAGACGCAGCCACCTGGTCTCATGAGGCTGCAGTTGGGAGGAATAGCCGTGAACCTGAGCGCCAGGTGGGATTTGACACTGAACCAGAGAGATGCTGGCCACCTTCCCACCCCTTCATAGCTCACCTTTGGTTGTCCTTACAGCCCCTCAGTGACAGTCCACATGGATAGGGTGGGGTGTTCAGGTTTGGGTTTTGATAGGTGAGCAGTGAGCAGGTAGTGTGCCCACAGGCCAGTATCAGTTTTAGCCTGGGCGAGTCTCTTCCTGTCCTGGCAAAGGAACTAACTGAACTGTGTTGGCCTCCTCACCATGCCTCCCTCTCACATGGGGTTCAGAGCTGAGGCAGGGTCCCTCTGAGGGTGGACTGGCCCAGCGCTGAGCCTCCCGGTGTGGCCTGACCAGCATCGGACTTCAGGGCAGAGCGCACTCCGCCACGTGGGTGCTACTTCTCTCCTTCCCTCCACAGCTCGGCGACCCTTTGGAGGCTTTCCCCGTGTTCAAGAAATACGATCGAAGCGGGTGAGTTCGGCATCCCTAGCTTTTGTCTTGAGTGTCTTCAGGAACTCACCTTTCCGCAGTAGCTTCCCCAGACTCAGATTTTCCCACTCTTCTTGTTAGGAAAAAGCAGAAAAGGTGGCTAGTGCCCTGTTGATACAAAATCCCTGCCCGGTTAGGGGGACAAAGGAATCCATAAACGAGCAGATTGCATAGTCTCAGATTGATGCCTCTAGGATTTGTTATTCTTTTTGGACAAAGAATCATAGAGCTGAAACTCTTTAAAAAAATCATCCAGGCTGACTCATTTCATACATGGGGAAACTGAGGCTCAGAGAAGTTGAATGGAATTTCTGAGTCTGGCAGCTGAGGAGGCTTTCAATTCCCAATCCAGTGCTCTTTCCCAAGTGTATAGTATTCTTGTTAAAATCCACTTACTGGCTTTGTGACCCTGGACAAATTACTTAACCTCTCTGTGCCTGAATTTTCTAATCAGAAATGGGTCTAATATAAGGTGACCAGTCGTCCCGCTTTTGGCGGGGCAGTCCCGATTTTTAACAATTTGCCCCACGGCGTTTTTAAAAAGTTCCGATTTTTGGAAAGATTCTTTTAAATCTTTTGGACTTTTTTAAAAAACGCCTCGAAACGCTGGTCAAATTGTTAAAAATCGGGGCTATCCAGCTAAAAGCGGGACGTCTGGTCAGCTTAGTCTAATAATAGCATCTTTCTAATGGAGTCATCAGGAGAATTAGATGTAAAGCATTTGTACCTGGAGCATACTAAAAGCTAGATCAGTGTCAGCAATTATTACTACTGTTATTACTGATTAACTTACTGTAGGGTCTGTCTTAAAGCCCCCCTCTCCTTTCAGTCCTCTTGGTATAAAATAGGAAGCATAATCTTACCAGAGATTCGTTGGCTGGGGGGTGGGGGGAGTGGGAGTTACGGTTTTAGAGAATCACAGCTGTGGGTTTGAATCATAACTGTGTCTCTTATTAACTGTACTTAGAAAAGTCAGTCATCCTCTGTAAGCCTCATTTTTAAAAAAAATATATTTTATTGATTTTGTACAGAGAGGAAGGGAGAGAGAGAGAGAGTTAGAAACATCAATGAGAGAGAGTCATCGATCAGCTGCCTCTTGCATACCCCCTACTGGGGATATGCCCGCAACCAAGGTACATGCCCCTGACCGGAATCAAACCCGGGACCTTTCAGTCCCCAAGCTCTATCCATTGAGCCAAACTGGTTTCGGCTGTAAGCCTCATTTTTAATCTATTAAATGGAGTGAAGATGCCAGACTCGCAGGGTTGTTTTAAGGAGGAAAGAGAATGTATTCAGCTCTGTAAGTAGCAGGTGGTATGAGTTAAATTATATATACATAATTTAATTGATTTCAGAGAGGAATGGATGGGGGAGAGAGATAAACATTAATGATGAGAATCATCGATTGGCTGCCTCCCACACGTCCCCCACTGGGGATCAAGCCCACGACCCAGGCACGCGCCCCTAACTGGAATAGAACCCAGGTCCCTTCACTCTGCAGGCCGACGCTCTATCCACAGACCCAAACCAGCCAGGGCGGTGGTATGAGTGTTCTAATGGACAAGAAAGACAAATGTAAATACATGAGTTATGACACAAAGACTACTGTATTTGCCTTTCATAGCTGTGTCGAATCTCACAATGTCACATTATTTTATTCTTTTTGTGTGTGTCAGACACAGACCGCTCCTCTGGTGGTTGTCATTCCCTTTCTGGGAGGCCTGTGCCATAGTTAGAGATCCCTCACTGTGAGAGCTCTTAGTGACTTCGGCACGGTCACTGTTTACAGAGCAAGGAAGGCTCTTCCGAGCCAGAAGCTCGCACGCACAGCTCCTGTGCTGCGGCAGTCAGCAGCGGTGAGGGTGGGAAGGCCCTGAGGGGTCATGTCGAAGGTCACTGAACGATAAGGACTTGGAGGTGTTGGCTCCAGACCCTTCAGAAGGTGGCACTGCCTGGAGAATGTGGTTGGCAGTTTGGCCGAGGAATTGAACTGTGATTTATTTATTTATGTGTCATTTAGAAATAAATAGCAGATTGCGACACCTTAATGCCTGCAGCATTGGTTAGTTTGGGAAAACAGTGTGGGGTTGGCTCCGTTCCCCTCTGGCCAGCTGAGAGCACTTGTGTTGTCAGAGAGGCAGCAGGTGACACTCCTCAGGGTGCTGTGGGCCTGAGGTCACCCTGACGCTTTCAGAGGAGACGGCAGGTCAAAGGGAAGCGGACTCATGGGGGCCAGAGAGGAGCCCATTGAGAATTAAAGCGGCAGGAAAAGTGCCTGAGAGCAGGAACCGAGGGCAGAGAACACGGAGTGTTTGTGACAGTGCAGGAGGGGTGGGGAGAGAGAGGAAGCAGCAGAGAGGGACACGTGTATGTAAGGAGCCGGGTCTGGTGAGGGCCGTGCAGGGGCCGGAGGAGGGACTTGTGGTCGGGGCGGGCCTGTGATGACAGTTGTTCGTGGGCCCACAGGCTTCGTTCCTTCCCAGGCACCTTCTGCAGTCTGTTGGGAGGCTGGGCTCCCCCTGCTGTGGAGATTCTGAGGTCAGGCTGTCGGGGCCGCTGCGGCTTCACGTGCTTCTTTTTCTTCTCAGCTTAAACGTCTCCATTGAGTGTAAGCGAGTGTCTGGACTGGAGGCGGCCACGGTGGACTGGGCCTTCGACCTGACCAAAACCAACATGCAGACCATGTAAGACCCTGGCGGCCGCGGGCTCGCCCAGCTGGCTCTCCCCTCCCTGAGCTCCTGGTCCTGACCGCCCCACCCTCCCAGGTATGAGCAGAGTGAGTGGGGCTGGAAGGACCGAGAAAAGCGGGAGGAAATGACAGATGACCGAGCCTGGTACCTCATTGCTTGGGAAAACAGTTCCGTCCCCGTTGCCTTTTCCCACTTCCGGTTCGACGTGGAGTGTGGGGATGAAGTCCTGTACTGGTAGGAGCCCCGGCTTGGGGGCTTGGGGTGTGGTGCGGGGAGGAGACCCTGCTCCAGGCACTCCCGTGGTCACAGTCCACCCTGCCGTCAGTCTCTGGCCGGCCTGAGCCCCTAAGCTCGCCTCTGCTTCTCCCCCAGCTACGAAGTGCAGTTGGAAAGCAAGGTGCGGCGGAAAGGCCTGGGGAAGTTCCTCATCCAGATTCTGCAGCTCATGGCCAACAGGTGAGGCCCCGCGGGCCGCGCAGGTGGAAGGAGCTGCCTCGGAGGCGGCGCTGTTCGTGCATCTCCGTGGAGAACAGGCTCGGGAATGTTTTGGAAGAAGGGCATCTAGAACCCTCTCAGCAAGATATTCCCTGCCTGCTGTCATCCCAGAGTTTGTAACGCGCCTCATGTACAGTGGGGTGCAGAGAGGAAGTGGAGAATGGGCAGCCAGTGCGGTGGGTGCCCCAGACAGAGGCTGGACTTGGGGCGCAGAAGTGCTTCTGAGGCGCAGGCAGAGGCACAAGAGAGGAAGCACGACTTAGTACCTGTCTCTGCAAGGCATGCTCTCTGCTTTCTCCCCAGCACCCAGATGAAGAAGGTGATGTTAACAGTATTTAAGCACAATCATGGCGCCTACCAGTTCTTCAGAGAAGCGCTGCAGTAAGGAGCTGGGCCCTGGTGGGGACTTGCAGCCCCAACACCTTTTCCCTGGTCCTGGCCCCCTTCATCCTGATGCCCAGCGCCCTGTCCCAGGGTCCTGGGGGCTGGGGGCTGGCCTGGGAGTGCCCTCTGGCTCGGCTCCTTCCCTCCTCCTGTGTCCTCACATCTAGGGGGCTCAGAGTGTGGCGGTGGAAAGTTCTCGGGCCAGCGAGGAAGGCAGGCAGCTCCTGCAGCCACCTCTCCTCCCGCCTTGCAGGTTTGAAGTCGATGACTCTTCCCCCAGCATGTCTGGCTGCTGCGGGGAGGACTGCTCCTACGAGATCCTGAGCCGGAGGACCAAGTTTGGGGACAGTCAGCATTCCCATGCTGGTGGGCACTGTGGTGGCTGCTGCCACTGAACTCTCAACCAGAACGCCCTCTCCAAGGTCTACCCTCTCCTGGTCTCGTGCCGCCTGCCAGGTGCCCTCAGAGCTGTGGCCTCCGCAGCCCTGCCCGTGCCAGACTGCGCCCTGAGAGCACAGTGCCCCCTCCTCTCCTAGAAGAGCAGAGTGCCAGGAGGGAGCCAGGGGAGAGGATGCTGAGGGAAGGAGGAGCTGGTGAAGGCTGGGCGTGAAGTCATCCTGGCATGGAGGCTGCCTTCTCACTCCGCTCTTGCGCCCTTGAGCGTAAGATTCCCCGACTCTGTAGCTGGACTTCTGACACTGCCCCCCCCCCCCCGTGTCTCTCTCACACACACACACACACACACACACACACACACACACACACGTGTGGACAAACGGAGTGTTTGTGCCCACCTAACGAAAGTCCTGGCGCCCTGGTCAGGGTCTGGCTGGTCCTCAAACGGACTTGGTGGGAGGTCTGGGCACAGCAAGGCTTCAGACTCCGGCTTCGCGGGCGGGATGCTCTGGTGGCGTCCGGGAAGGTCTGTGCTCCGTGGACCCAGTTAGAGGGGTGTCCCGGGACCAGCAGCTCTGGGAAGGAGGCTGCTCCCTCCATCCCTGTCAGGGGCTGAGGAGGCCAGGAGCCCGGAGGAGGGGCCGCATTGCTCCTTCGGGCTTTTGGACTGCGCTGCGTTCTCAGCTTAACCTCATCTATGGCATGACTCAAGTTTAAATCCTAGCAAAAAGCTGGAGGCCTGCCTGTCCGCTCCATTGCCCTCACACACACTCCCCTGCCTCTCACCCGCCCCATACCTCTCTTACTAAGGGGGGAATAACATCAGGGAGCCCTCGTCTCCCCCCAGAGGACCTCTCCTGGCATCGCTAATGCCTTCCTCTCAGATCGTGGTGCTGATAGCTCTCTGCCGGGGGTCCCCCTCCCCAGAGAGCCCCCAGCCAGCAGCAGGCCCCCGCCTGCGCTCCCAGCCTCGCCCTCGCCGCCTCCGTGAGGCCCCAGTGCCACCGCCCTGGCCGGCAGCGCGGGCTGCAGCAGGACCGCCGGGCGGCCACAGCGGCTCTTCCCGGGGCACCTGGGGCGCGGCTGGCACAGGAGGGAAGGCCTTCCTCTTCTCAGGATAGAGGCTGTGGGGTTAGAGCTCCCACTTGCCCTGCTCCCCAGCCTCGTTCTCCCTCCAGGGGAAATGACCAAATCCTTACCCAGGAACAAGCGCCTAACGCCTCCACTTGGAATCCTGGACTCTGCGCTAGGGTGTCTTAAAGTTCTAGCCTTCGTGAAGCTGCTGTCCTGGAGGCCCGTGGGTCCTCCCAACCCCTGTCCGCTCACAGCCCGCTGCCCTGGCTCGGGCCCTGCTGACCGCCTCCCTGGAGCTGTGCTAGCTTCTCCCCCAGGTCCCTGCTTGTGGGGGTCTGTGCACATGGCCGCCTCACCCAGCCCCCGCCGAGCACTCCTCGTTGCTCTTGACCCCCCAGCTGTGAGCGGGCCACCCCTTGGAGAGGGGCCTGCAGCTTTACACTGGAATACGCCCGTGTCCTCACCTGCTGGTTCCAGGGGGTTACCCAAGGGGCAGAGTTCCCGTTTCCGGGAGGGCAATGATGGGCTTCCAAGAATCCTGGACGGACAGAAGCATGTTTAGGAAGAGTGTTTCCTGATTCCTGTCTCTCCAAGACAGAATGGTAACTATTTATTGTCTTAGATCATGGATTTCTGGTACCTCCCACTCAAGGGGACCAAAGGATCCCCAGTGTAAATCCCACCGAAGGTGAGTTCAGTGTATGTTGTCTCTTTCCGGTCACTGAGTCCATTTGGTGCCACGCCCTGGGGCTGCTGGGAGGGGGCTGGGCTGCGAGGTGCTGCCTGAGGCAACCCTCAGCCCCCCCCTGACCCAGGCCATGGTGATGAGAAACAGCAGGCCTTTACCAGGCTTTTTGTTTATTGTTTGGGGCACATTAAACTATTTTTTTAGATTTTTCTTTTAGTTGTATTCACTTCAGGTTATTTTTGTTGATGTCAAATGTGTATATGATGCGTATGGTTTTTAACCCTGGGTTTTTTAGAGGAAACTTTGAAGGATATATTTTTTCTTTAGCAACTTGTTATCACTGGAATGAAAGGGGAAAGTGATCTTTTTGCATTGTTGTGTTTGTATGTCACAAATAAAGACACTTTGTGCAGCTGCGGGGCATGCTGTGCTGGGTGCCATGGCGGTGGGCGGGGACACGGTCCCAGGCTCCCCGATGGGCCTGTGCTCCAGAGGCTGCAGGGTGATGTCGCCGGCCCTTCCTGTAAGAGAAGCTTCAGCCTGAGAAACCTCGGGGTGTCTGGGTGAGCAGCAGAGGTGGGAGCTGAGACCAAAGGCGTGTGTTTCTGTCACTTCCCAGAAGCCCTGGGCAGAGGTCAAAGGTAAAGGCGCCTGCTTTGCATCCTGGAGGGAGTCTTGTGACCTCTGGCTGAAGGTGAATCCCAGTGCAGCGGGGGTGCTGAGTAGAGGAGCAGGGTGGTGGTCTCTCCCTTTTACTGGGTTACCCTGAACACTCCGCCTGAAAAAGATCCAGCCCCTCCCCCTCCACTCAGGAGGCAAGGCCCCGGGGAAGGATAACTCAGGTCAGGCTTGAGGGAGGGACGTTACCAGTGGGGAGGCTCTGTCCTGCCCTCACGTTTGGCAGGCGGGGCCATGCGCTCCTCTCCCAGGCGGGACTCCGGCCAGGCCTGGCCAGGGGGAGCTGGGAGAGGCAGGAAGAGGGCCGGAAGGTAGAGCTGAGAGGCACTTCCTGTGGACACTGGAGGGGCTGCCTGTCGCGCTCCCGTGGGGACCACATCTGCGGGAAGGAGGGGAGGCTCGGGGGGACTCCCCAGCCACAGGGAGCATTTGCGCGTTGGAGGGTCAGTTATCTGGGGAGAGGAGCTGGGTGTGGCCTCAGCCGTGTGGGCACCCCAGGATGGGGGACGGTTTGTGAGGCTGTCTTATCTGCCCCGGCCTCTCCACTGCCCTCCAGCTGAGCCCCAGCTCCTCGGCTCCCAGCACTGCTGAAACACACACCCAGGAGCAGGGCAAGAGGCACAGTGGTTGGATGAGTGGTCAGATCTGAGCT
This sequence comes from Pipistrellus hanaki, assembly GCF_964339955.1. Lineage (NCBI taxonomy): Eukaryota > Metazoa > Chordata > Mammalia > Chiroptera > Vespertilionidae > Pipistrellus > Pipistrellus hanaki. The sequence goes on from NC_140511.1 coordinate 78,252,144, forward strand.
GGCTTTGGCCTTTCACCCAGGGCAGGTACCCTGCTTCCCTCACTTCCTCCCCAAGGCCAGGCTGTTCCTCCTCCGCTGCAGGCAAAGGTGAACGGGGCATTTCCCGGGAGTAACCCCGACCCTGGAAGGCCTGTTCCTCCCCCCAGTGTCCCGGGCCTGGGGCCTGGCCGTGCTCTAATCTGGGCGTCAGTGCTTTGTTCCCGAGACAAAGGCCTGATCCAGCCCATTAGGGCGGCAGCCCTGCCCTTCCTCCCAGAGGCTGCGCTGGGCCTGCCTGAGCCCCTAGGCTGTGTGCTTTGAGGGGAAAGTTGCAGATTTAGAAGGATCTGTCCTGGGCTGTTTGCCAGAGCCTGGGGCAGGGCGAGGGCAGGAGCTTGGGGCCGGAGGTGGGGGTGGGCTGAGACTGCGACCTTGCCCATACCCATGAGTGTGGGGGAGGGAGAGAGGGCGGTAGCTCAGGGCCTGGGAGCCATTCCTCCAGAGGAAGCTCAGGCACTGCTCATCCTTTGGGGACTCAGTCCATGGCCGCCTTTCTGTGAGCCCCGCCTGCCTCCATGGGGCTGAGTGCTCTCACAGCTCCTGTGCTCCCAGTCCTGCCATCCACCTCCGCCCTGCCCCCTGCCCCCTGCCACAGCCTGTGTGAAGGTGGGTAAAAGCAGACAGACCTGCCCTGGAATCCTGTCTCCTTTGTCGGAAAATTGGAGTAATATATCTCCCTCGGGATCTTGTTGTGAGGATAGAATGAGGTTGTACAGGTAAGGCCTGGCTCGGGCTGGCTCCTTACCCCTCTCCTGTTCGCCTTATGCCTCCCAGTCAGTGCCCTGCAATTCGTAATCGTCTGTGTGTGGATGTGTGCCAGGCCCTTCGGAGACAGTGGCGAGCCAGACCCAGACTGCCCTCAGGTGGCCCGAGGCTAGGGACGGAGACCAGCCCTGTGGGCAGTGCCAGCAGAGGCTCTGCTGGGCACAGGTGGCACGGGCCTGGGGTGGCCAGTGGAGGCTGACGGATGAAGGGCCACCCATTACTTCCTACCACACCGGGCACTCTCACTACCGTGTTTCCCCAAAAATAAGACATTCTCCGAAAATAAGATCTAGCGCATGGAAAGATAAGACATCCCCAAAAAATAAGACCTAGCGCAACTTTGGGAGAAAAATTAATATAAGACACTGTCTTATTTTCGGGGAAACAGGATAGCTTTTCACAAAGTGTGTGTTTATCACCTCTCTCCCCCGTGAATATTTGTCATCACTTGGATCCAGAACAGTTCCTAGAACACATTAGGGACGAGTACATATTTATTGAATAAAGTGAGCTAGCTGTATCCCTAAGCAGAGGCGGAGAGGAGGCTTTAGTGGTGAAAAAGGAAAGCGAGGTAAGGTGTGAAGTGTCCTAGGCAGATACAGAGCAGATACAAAGAAGCGAAAGGCTGGGGGGGGGGGGGGGGCCGAGTATGGGGGGAGGCGCCACCGGTGAGCAAGGAGGGAGGTGCGGAATATTTAGAGACGGGCTGGAGTGACATCCAGAAATTGGAACTTGGACCAGTGAGAGTTAAGCAGGTGTATGATTTGGTTAGATTTATGTTTAAATTAAAAAGAAGGAACGTAGAGGTGGAGGGAGGAAGGTCGGCTGCCCTGCGTGGAGACCGGGGTTAGAGAGGCTAACAGCTAATAGAGAGGAGAGTTCGGTTAGGTGAGTGTCTGTCAGCCGGCGGGGCCAGAAGCCTGGAGGGAGGCCGGCAGAGGGGGGTCTGGAGAGCGAGGGGCGCAGGGATGGAGGGGGCGGCCAGGGTGGTGCCTGGGCTCGGAGCTCCAACCCCGGGAGGGGAGTGCAGGAGGCAGCCCAGCGATTTCTGCTCTCTCCTCCACGGTCCTCTCTCTCTCTCTCTCTCTCTCTCCTCTCTCTCTCTCCCTTCTCTCTCTCTCTCTCCTCTCTCTCTCCTCTCTCTCTTTCTCCTCTCTCTCTCCCTTCTCTCTCTCTCTCTCCTCTCTCTCTCATCTCTCTCTCCCTTCTCTCTCTCCTCTCTCTCTCCTCTCTCTCCTCTTTCTCCTCTCTCTCTGTCCTCTCTCTCCCTTCTCTCTCTCCTCTCTCCTCTCTCTCTCCTCTCTCTCCTCTTTCTCCTCTCTCTGTCCTCTCTCCCTTCTCTCTCTCTCCTCTCTCCCCTCTCCTCTCTCTCCTCTCTCTCCTCTGTCCTCTCTCTCTCCTCTCTCTCCTCTCAAAAAGGGTTATAACTTACCCTTACGTGACAGCGTCACCACAACTGTCACTCAGGAAGATGGGCCGCTCCGGAGGCGGGGCATGACCGGCAGGAGCTCTCCACGCCCCGCCCACCGGCGGGAGGGCGGCGTCGATTGGCTGTTTCGAGGAACGCGCCAAAAAACTGGGGAGGTGCGGCCTTTCGTCATTTCCGGGGCGTTTCCGGGCCGCCCCTTTGCCGCCTCCCCTGCCCGGAAGTTCCGGGCAGCCATTTCGACTCCCCGACCTTGGGCTCCGCCGGCCGCCGTGTGCAGTGCGTTCGGTGCGATCATGTCTCCGCTGGCGCCGCTTCTGCTGCGGGGCCTCGCGGGCCCGGCCCGGTGGCTGCTGGTGCCGCGCGCGCAGGTGCACTCCAAGCCTCCGCGGGAGCAGCTCGGCACGCTGGTGAGCGGGCGGGGGCGCGGCGCGGGGCACGCCCGGCCCGGCGTGCAGTCGGCCCCAGGGTTTCGGGTCACAGCCCGCCAGTCGGTTCCTGAGGGAGCCTGGACTGTCAGCGAGGGTAGTAGTTGCTACCGCTACTGATTGTTAGGGAAGTGGGGGGAGACCCCAACAGGTGTTTGCAATTCCAGGAACGTGGGAGCGCTTAAGCTCGACTGACAGCTTCCTCCTGCTGGCGCAGGGATCCACTGCCGCAATGGCAGACCCCGCCTTGAGTGCAAGCCCTGGGGATCCAGGGCAGCAGGCCTGGGAGGTCGCTGCGGCGGAGGAGCTCAGAGTGATAATAGTTGCAGCTGGCGCCGCTGCGGGCCTGCTGTGTGCCAGGCACTGGGCCAAGACTGCTGTGCTGGCCCCATCCGTCCTGCCCGGGGCCCGAGAGGAAAGGCATGAGCGCCATTTCTGGCTGAGGGAATGGAGACTTAGGAGCAGCCGCATTGACTTGTCAAAAGTCATAATTCTTCCGTGGCAAAGAAGGCATTTGAACTCAAGCGTGACTCCAAGTTTCCCAGCGATCTTAGCTATAGGGAATGTGGAAATGGCTTGGTGGTGGTGGTGGGGGGGGCAGCCTGGATTCCAGCCCCAGGGGTGCCTAGCAGTCCCGGGAAGGAGGTGGGAGGCGCATTTTTGAAGTTACCAGCCCATGGAAGGTTCTGGGCCCCAGCCGGCCCCTCTATAAACAGCTTTACATCCTTGTCCTGTTCCTTCACTTGATCAGCGGATGGAGGATTCCTCCAGGGATCCAAACCAGGCTGCCCCTCCCTCCCCGCTTCCATGTCTGACCCTTGACCTCAGGGCCTGGAGTGGGCCTTGGACCTGCCGTGTTCCTCCCCTGCAGCCTGAGCCTTCACTCCAGGAGGGGGCTTTCTGCCGCCCGGGGGGGTGGGCAGCTTCTCACTGTGGGCTTCCTCCCTCCCTGTGCTCCCTGCAGGAAGTCGCCATTGGGCTCACCTCCTGTTTCCTGTGCATCTTCGTGCCGGCCGGCTGGGTGCTGTCTCACCTGGAGAGCTACAAGAAGCGGGAGTGAGGGGCCGGCCGCCGCCGCTGGGACCTGACCACCCGCCTTCCTGATCATGCCTGCTGCATTCCTGGCCGCCTCCCCTGGAGGGCGCCCTTCAGCTGCCGCGGCCTCTTCTGCAATGTGACCACTTGATTCTCCATTGTGATCATGGGACCATGTCATTCGATGTACAAGGCCCTGCTGGGTAGGACCCACCTCGCCACAATAAAGTCTATTTAAATCATGCTTCCGAAACTCACCGTGCCTTCCACCTGGGCTTCTGCCTCCGCACTTGAGCTGAGGTCGGTGTTGGGTGGGGGTGTGGAGAAGGGGCCCGCTGGCCTCATGGCCCTGCTGGCTGACTGGCCAGTCCTGGTGCCCACCATCCCCCTGCTGTCTGGGAGGGCTGCTTCCTTTGCATGCTTTCCTGTGTTAAAATGATTTTATTTGGGGAAACAAACACGGGTGTTATTGGGCAGTGTATGTGTCTGCGTGTCTGCATTGAAATATGGTAGCAATCATCACAACATGCATGTCTGTGTGTGTCTGCGTGTCTGCCTCTCCCGTTGGGGCCAGTCTTCCCTGGCCAGAGTCGGTGCTCCAGCCATTTCTCCGGTGGTGATGTCCTTCCTGGTTGGGGGGACTTGACAGTGTCTTGCCTTTATCACTACACCCCTAAGTGCTTATGGGCTGACTGGCTTTCTTGTTCTCCTGTCCGTTCTCCTTGGGTTGGGGAATTGCTGCTCCTCCATTCCTGAGGGCCTGGGGGTGCCTTCTAAGCTGGGAAACTCTCCACACTGAGCTGGAATCCTGACTTCCGGTGTCTCGAAGGAACCCCCAGACTGCGGTCCGCACCCTGGAGGGCAGCTCCAGCTCTCCGGTGCTGGCCCCTGCTCCGGTGGCTTCTGAACAGACAGGTTCCGTGTTCCTTCCCGGGAGCTGCTGCCAGGCTGGAGGGCAGCGCTGCCAGGGGGAGCTGGAGGGCTCTGGGATGTGGTTGGCTGAGGGCCTGGGTGTCCGAGCTCACATCCCCAAACCCTCTTCGCCAGGATCTTGTTTCCTGACTTGTGTTGGCAGAAGCTCAAGACGAACCCTGTCCTTTTGTCTAGTCTTTCCTGGCCTTTTGTGTGGTGCCCAGTGAGGCCTGGGGGAGCCAGTGCCTGGATAGTGTGACAGGGCTGCCTCCCTGGTGGGGGTGGTTGCCTGCCTCCTAAAAGGCTTGTTTCCGCACAGGCCAGCCTCTGTGCGGGGCCTGAAGGGCAGGGCCTGGAACGCTGGGCGGCGTTCCCAGGGTGGGACAGTGGCCGAGGAGTGGGATGTAGGATCTGAGGGGCAGACCTACGCCAGGTCGGGGTGCTGAGGGAGGAGCAGCACCTGTCACCGGCAGGTTCCCCAACAGCTCCCTGGGGAGGGAGCTCGTGGCTATCGCCTCCCAAACGGGGTCACCCCTGCCCCTGCCTCACGGGAGGCTGCAGGGAGCGGCTGGAGAGTCAAGCCTCGGACTGACCCGTGGCAGAGCCGCATAAAGTCCCGGCTTGGAGAGCAGAGCCCTCCACACAATTAAGCTTGGCCTTAGTCCTCCCTTTTCCTGGGGAGCTAAAGGGCTGTGGGAGGTGCAGCCAGCGCTGCCAGAACAGTGAGAAGTAGGTTTGAAACTCAGAATGGTGGGCTGGGAGGCAGAGCCCAGCTTGAGGCCTGGTTTGTCCACTTGCTGTATGACAGTGGCAAGTCATTTAGCCTCTCTGAGCCTCAGTTTCTATGATTTTAAAATGAAGATGGTGTGACCAGTGGAATCGTGGCCTCCCACAGATGTCCATGTCCCGATCCCTGGAATCTGAGTAAATCACATGGCAAAGGGGACCTGCAGATGTGATTAAAATTGTGTTGAAATGGGAGAGCCGATGGGCCCAGTATGGACGATGGACAGGAAGGGGGAAACGGTCATTTCCAGCGGGCTCTGCCCACCTGCCTGCCTGCCTGTGCTGGCTGGGAAGATGGAGAAAGCGGGCGGGAGCCAGGAGCGCAGGGACCTCCAGGACCTGGGATCAGCCTTCGAGTGGTGCCAGCAAGAACACGCACCTCAGTCCTACAGCAGCAAGCACTGCATTCGCCAACACCCTGCAGGCGGCCGCAGCTGCTCCCTTAGAGCTCCCGGAAGGGAACGCAGCCAGCAGATGCTCATCATCTTTGTCCCGTGGAACCCGGACCAGACCTCTGACCCTGGCACATCCCGTCTGATCCATGTTTCTCACATGGATGTTCCTCTCCCTCCCTCGCTCTGAAATCAATTAAAAAAATAAGCTGAGTTCCTGGGCCAGTTTCCTGCTCGCTGCTCTGCCTGCGAGGAGGGCTGGGCAGCAGGGGGAGGAAGGCCCTCCCTTACAGGCCTTGTCCGTGGGGTGGGTTTGTTCAAGCGGATTCCTTCTGACTCCAGAGCAGCTGTGCTCCCTGTCCTGTGAGTCCCAACCTCAGCCTCCCCCTCCCCCGTGCTCCCTCCCGTCATGGACTCCCCCTGGACGTAAGGGAGGAGGCGGAGGAGTTGTCTTGCAGCTATTTTTAAGAGCTAATGAGATAGTTGAAGATAAAAACATTAGGCTTCAAGATCTAGTAAAGCCTAATATGTTTTTGTCATCCACTGTCTCATTAGCTCTTCACAGCTGCAATTCATTTCTACTGACGGAAGAGCTGGTCGGCATGGCAGACTTGATTGTTAAAACCTGGGAAGGAAATGAACTGTTGGGGAGGTATAGGGGCCAGATTGGGTGGGTCCTTTGCTTTCTTGACTTTGGAAGAAACCCAAGGCTCAGAGAGCCGGTGAGCAGGCACTGGCGTGCTTCCGGGACCCAGATTTGACGCTGGTAGTGCGGCTGTGGGAAGGTCACCAGGGCTGTGGTGAGCCCGGGCACCAGTGCACCGGCTCCAGGGCTGGACCAAGCTCACCACCACGCTCGGTCACTTTCCACTCCTGCACGGTGACAGCGGAGGGGCTGCCTGGGCCCGAGGCACAGCTCCCTGATGACCACGGCTGTCTGTCCTGCAAAAGGCAGGAGCTGAGCCCAGGCTACCGCCTAACAGTAGCCTCAGCATCCACGGCCTTGCCACTTTGTAACCTTTTAAAAAGTATACATGCTTTAATGGCTTTCAGGGAGGGAGAGGGATGGATAGAAACATCCATCAGCTGCCCCTCAAACACCCCTCCTGGGGATTGAGCTCAAAACCCAACAATGAGCAATGACCGCCACTTTGTAACCGTTTTTACTTTTAGGTAATTCACCTGCAACTTTCACATTGCACAGAAGCATCCTGTGTTCCCTTGACCCAGTTTCCTCCATCAGTAACATTTTGTAAACTAAAGTACAGTGTATACTAAGGATATTCATATACAGTTACATACAAATGTTTCGCCCTGGCCAGTGTGGCTCAGTCGGTTGAGCATCATCCTGGGAACTGAAAGGTCTTTTTTTAAATCCTCACCCAGCCCTCGCCAATTTAGCTTAGTGGATAGAGCGTCGATCTGCAGACTGAAGGGTCCCGGGTTCGATTTAGGCCAAGGGCACATGCCCAGGTTGTGGGCTCAATCCCCAGTAGGGAGCATGCAGGAGGCAGCCAGTCAATAAATTTGTCTCATCGTTGATGTTTCTCTCTCCCTTTCTCTCTGAAATCAATAAAAATATATTTAAAAAGTCCTCACCCAAGGAGTGAGGATATTTTTTCCATTGATTTTTAGAGAGTGGAAGGGAGGGGGGTGGGGAGGAAAGAGAGAAACATTAACACCGATCAGTTGCCTCCTACTGGCGCTCTGCTGTGGCTGGGGATGGAACCTGCTTCCAGGGAATCAAACTAGTGACCCTTTGAGGGCTGATACTCTAACCCAGCGGTTCTCAACCTTCCTAATGCCGCGGCCCTTTAACACAGTTCCTCATGTGGTGACTCCCAATCATACAGTTATTTTCGTTGCTACTTCATAACTGTGATTTTGCTACTGTTACGAATCATAATGTAAGTATCTGTGTTTTCCGATGGTCTTAGGTTGTTCGACCCCCAAAGGGGTTGAGACCCACAGGTTGAGAACTGCTGCTCTAACCACTGAGTAAAATAGGCCAGGGCCAAAGGTCACGGGTTTGATTCCCAGTCAGAGCACATGCCCAGGTTGTGAATTCAGACTGATCAGGGACAGAGGGTGTATGGATGGGTCGGTTTCTCTTTCTCCCATCCTCTCTCTAAAAAAATCAATAAAGCCGGAACCGGTTTGGCTCAGTGGATAGAGTGTCGGCCTGCGGACTGAAGGGTCCTGGGTTCGATTCCGATCAGGGGCATGTGCTGTGGTTGTGGGCACATCCCCGGGGGGTGTGCAGGAGGCAGCTGATCGATGTTTCTCTCTCCTCATCGATGTTTCTAACTCGCTATCCCTCTCTCTTCCTCTCTGTGAAAAATCAATAAAGTATATTTAAAAAATAAAATTAAAAAAATAAAAATAAAAATCAATAAAAACATAGGAAAGCCCTGGCCCATGTGGCATCTCCAGTGCACCAAAAGGTTGCTGGTTCAATTCCCAGTTAGGGCATGTGCCCGGGCTTGTAGGCTCAGTCCCCTGTGAGAGGACTGCAGGACGCAGTTGAATTCTGATGTTTCTTCTCTCTCCCTCTCTATAAAAATCAATTTAGAAAACATATTTAAGAGATACAGAGCCCTAGCTGGTCTGGCTCAGTCGGCCTACGGACTGAAGGGTCCCAGGTTCAATTCTGATCAAGGGGTTGTGGCCTGGGTCCCCAGTGTGGTGGGCAAGAAGCAGCCAATCAATTTTCTCTTATCACTGATGTTTCTCTCTCACCCTCTCCCTTCCTCTCTGAGATCAATAAAAATTTTTTTAAAAAAGATACAGAATGTTTCATCTCCACAAGGATCCCTCCAGCTTCTTTTTTACAACCACACCCACTTTCCTTAAACCCTGGCAGCCACTAATGTTTTTCATTTTTATCAACTCGCTTTTTTTTTTTTTTACTATTATTTCCATTGATTTCAGAGAGGAAGGGAGAGGGAGAGGGAGAAACATCAATGATGAGAGCATCATGGACCCGCTGCCCCACGGCCATAGCCCCACACGGGGGTGGGGAGCCCTGACGGGGAATCGCCCGTGACCTCCTGGTTCACAGGCCGCCGCCGCCAAGTCCCTGCTTTTAAGAGACCCGCCTCCCTCCCAGCGGGAGCGCCGCCCCGGGTTCGGTCCTGGGCGCTGGCCCCGCGCCAGAGGGGCTGCCCTCCCGCCCGAGGCGGAACCAAAGCCGCCCGGACAGAGGCTCCCTGAGCGGGTCTCCTCTGCCCGGAGCCCGGAGCCCGGAGCCCGGAGCCGGAGCCCGGAGCCCGGAGCCCGGAGCCCGGAGCCCGGAGCCGGAGCCCGGAGCCCGGAGCCGGAGCCCGGAGCCCGGAGCCCGCCGCCTCGGGCCACTCCCTCCCCCCCGCCTCCCCTCCATCGCTCAGGTCGCCTCCGGAGAGGAGGCTCCTGGCTTCGGGCTCTGGGCTCCCGCCGGGTCGGAGGCCAGGGAGCCGGAGCCGCAGGTGCGGCGGCGGAGGCGGGGCGGCGGCGCCGGGCCTCCCAGCCCCTCCGCGGCCCGGCCCGGGGACCCCGTTGCTAGGGGCGTTGCCAGGGAGGGGTCACGAGGAGGGGCGCTCTTCCGGAGGAGGACAACGGGTGACCCGGAAGCGGTCGGCAGTGCGGCGCTGTTTAAAGATGGCGGCGGAGGAACCTCAGCAGCAGAAGCAGGAGCCGCTGGGCAGCGACGCCGAAGGTACCGGCTCCGGGAGGACCGCCCGGCCGGGGCCCGGGGCGCGATGCGGGACCGCCGGCTGCCGGGGGGGCGGGGGGCGGCGCAGCCGGCGGCCGGGACCGGGCGCGCGAACCGCCCTTTCTCCGCCGCCGCCTCCCCTCCCCCTCACAATAGAGGAGCCGCCGCCGCGACCCCCGTCCGGGCGGGCGGGGCGGCCCGGCCCGCGGCCCTTCCCCTCGCGCCCCGGGGCGGGGCCTGGGCCGCCCCGCCTTCCCGCCCTCACCCCCGCCCCATCCCCCGCCCCCCGTGGGGCTCCGGGTCCGGGTCCCGGTCCCGGTCCCCTGCCCGCCGCCCCGGTCCTTCCCGCAGGCCCGGGCCCGCCGCCCGCCCGCCCGCCCTCTCCGGAGCAGCGGCGCCCGGCGGCAGCGCTCCCCGGGCCGCGGGCACAAAGGCCGGGCGGCCGGGATGCTGCGGGCGGGGGTGAGCGGCGGGCGTGTGCCCGGAGGACTGCCCGCCTCCCCCGGGGAGCCCCCTCCTCAGGCCCCGCAGCCCTGCCCGCCCGCCTGGCCATTGTTTCCTGAGACCTCGGGAGAGCGGGGCCTTTCAAAATGGTGCCACTCGCTCCATTTTCACTCGCGAGCTCGGCCCTGGGAACCGAGTCGGTCCCCTGGGTGGAGGGACAGTCATTGCCGAGGCCCAGCTGCGGACCCGGGCTGCTCAGGCCCACGGTGTTGGCTTCAAAGTTAGCGCCCCCCCCTCCCCCATTTTAGCCGCACACTCCAGGGACAGCCCTGGCAGACCCGCCCCGGGAAGGTCTTGTTCGGGGTGACGTCCGTTGAGGACCAGCAATCCTGGCCGCTGGCTGCTGAGCGAGCCCCTCGGGTCCCCGCTCCCCATGATGTCACCGAGGGCCGGAGAGGTGGCCCCCGCACCGGAGGGAGGCCCCGCAGGAGGGAGGCTGCAGCGAGGCGGCGGGAGCGGGACTGGGAGGCGCTCAGCCTTGGGGTTGGGCAGGCCTGGGTTCCATCACAAGCCTTTGCTAGCTGTGACCTTGGGCAGGTTACTTCACCTGGGCATTGTGTTACCTGTAAAGTGGGCACCATTGAGAATACACAGGGCTGTGGGGGTGGGTAGGGGCTGGGGGGGGGGAGATGGGAGATATCAACAACAAAAATATCAACACTATCAACAATAAAAATCAGTAAAGAGGGTGCATAGGAAGGCGGGAGGAGGAAGGGCGTGGTCAAGCAAGTGCAGGCTCACAGGAAGCTCATCCAGCCCAGGATCTGCCTCCTCCTCCTCTTCCCAGGGGACCCTGCCCGCCTGCCCCTGAGCACTCCCGGGCTGCGGAGAAGAGTGTGGGAAGCGGGGGTGAGGGGTGCTAGAGGGGAGGACACACCTTGGGGTGACCGCCCCTGCCCTGCATGTCAAATGGGGGAAAATAGGCCTTGGAGAGGAGGGCTTTGCTAGAAGGACAGGTGGTGGAACAGGATGTGAGGTGCCCGCTTCCAGATTGCAGGCTGCTCTCCTGGCTGCTCTTGTCCTTGGTCCAGCGGCCTAGAGGAGCCAGCCAGGCCCCGGTAATCCTTGGCTGCTTGCTTCTTCCAGGTGTTAACTGTCTTGCCTATGATGAAGCCATCATGGCTCAGCAGGACCGAATTCAACAAGAGGTGAGGGCTGTGGCCAGCGCTCTGTGATGGGTGCATAGGCTGGGCCTGTGGCCTGTTCTCTGCTTGGGAGCCCTTTCCTCTCCAGCTGGGCTAGATACGGGGTGCCTTCAGGCGGGGAGGGGGGAGGGTCTGTCCCTGAGCCGCCGGGGGCCTCCCCAGCACCCTTCCGTTAGGGCTCGGTGTTCTGGGCCAGGCGTGACGGTCTCTGCCCCCTGCAGATCGCTGTGCAGAACCCTCTGGTCTCGGAGCGGCTGGAGCTGTCGGTCCTGTACAAGGAGTATGCTGAGGACGACAATATCTACCAACAGAAGATCAAGGTGGGAGCCCAGCGTGCGGGCAGGTAGTGGGGGTGGGAGCAGGAGCAGGTCTACATCAGACACCTCCTCGCTGGGCCTGGCCTCTTACTTAGAGGGTGGAGTGTGGGGGAGCTGCTGGAATCACAGGACCTGGATTTAAATCTTGACTCTGCCACACGGCAGCTGCATCCTTCAGGCCCTTTACCCCTCTGGCCTCCGGCCTCCTGTCTGTGAGTGGGGGAGATGGAAGCATGGCCCACGGTTGTTGAGGGCAGTTGAGAGACTGGTGGGGCCTGATGGTCTCGGTGCTCACAGTGGGCCGCATGGACTGGGGTTGGAGACTAGACCTGTGTGCCAGGTCCTGCTGCCTCGTTTACAAACAGGTAAGCCCCTTAACGGCTCACTTCTCTGGGAGCTCGGAGGCAGAGATGTGGCAGTGGGTTTGTGTAAACAGTAACTCAGTAACATGACAGCCTGGGGTTTGGTAAGTGTCACTTTCCCACCTCCCCCGAAGGATCAGAGACGCTTAGACCCTTCTATCCATGTCAGGGCCAAGCTGGTAACCCAGTGATGGAAGGTGGTCAGGCCCGGGGTGAGTATGGCACCACAGTCTGCACCAGACGGGCAGGGCATGGAAGCACCTGGGCCCCTGGGAGGGACCGTGGCTGTCCTCCATTGTTGCCAGATCTGTTTTTCCCAGAGAAGCCAGAAATCATTTTGATAAAAAAATTCTCCAGGTTCCTAACACTTGGCAGGTGGTTCAAATTTAAAATGTTACGTGGATTACCCTAGCTGGTTTGGCTCAGTGGATACAACACCGTGGACCCAAAGGTCCCAGGTTCAATTCGATTCAAAGATTGCAGGCTCCACTCCAGACAACCAATTGATGTGTTTCTCTCAAAATTTCTCTCTCTCTAAAAAATCAGTGGGAAAATATCCTCCGGTGAGGATTTAAAAAATAAAATGTTATGTGGATCAAACAGTACATACAGCTGTGTGGCCTGTGGTCTACTCTGCCCCTTGCTTAGGGTGTTTGTGATTTAGCCCAGGTCTGTGGAGAGGTGACGGTACTGGTCTGGGCCTGACAGCCGGGGTTTGAGTCCTCCACCACTTCCAGCGGCGTGGGCTTAGGCAGCCTGAGCATCGCTGGGCGGAGTCGCGCCTCACCGGGCGGACATGAAGCTGGAGGGAATGCCGATGGTCAGTGTGAGCTCTGCGCGCGGGGCACGGCCAGGGCCTAGCAGCCAGCGCCTAGCCAGCGCAGGTCTCTCCTCTCCCTCACGTGGTTGGTTAGTGCGGTGGGGCCTTATTGCAGGACTTCCCTGCCACACTCAGGCTCCCTGGTAAATCGACAGGGGGGCTGTCTTGGGTTCTTTCCCATCGAGGCATTCAGCGAATGTCTGAGTGTCAGCATGCTGTGTGTGCAGAACTGACACCCCACTCTGTGCTGTGCCTAAGCATAGGCGACAGAGCCTACACAGAGCTGGTGGCTCTGCGAACGGGCCCTCGGAGGTCAGGAGGATATGGGTGCTAGCCCTCCGCAGAGGCCTGGCGGGGAGACTGCTCCGCGGGTTCTGGGCGCTCCCTGAGCTGCAGTGCTTTGGGCTGTTGGCACGCTTGTGAGCCGTTGTCTTCACAGTTATGAGCACAGGCTGTGGGCCGGGCACTGTTTGGGCCCTGAAGACGGAGGGATGACCACCACTGGCAAACTCCTGCCCGCATGGAGCGGAGTGGACAGACAGAGCAGCCAAGGGCAGCTGGGCGGCGGCGGAGTGACTGAACTGAGCACGGGAGGGGGCCGTGGCCGCTGGGCAGGGGTACATGGTGGTTGGAGGAGCGCGTGGAGGCGAGTGGGAAGCAGTTGGCTGTGGGAAACGGGGCTGCGACCGGAGAAAGGACGTGGAGGAAGCGGAGGGTATCAGCAGGTTTCTGGGCTGCGCAGGTGGCGGGGTGAGAGCAGGCTGAGCGCAGGTGGAGGCCGGGAGACCTGATGGAAGCTTTACAGTCGGATCAGCAGGAGGCGGAGTTAAGCAGTGACAGGTGCAGGGTGCTGGATGCATCTGAGACAGAGCCGGAGGGTCTGCGCTGGGTGTGGGGTGAGGGTGCAGGGACCGAGGCTTTTAGGGAGTGAGGGGGTGCAGCTGATGGAGGGGAAGGCCGAGAGGAGCGGGCACGTGGGGAGGTCAGCACCTGCTGCTGGGCTGGGCAGTTAGAGGCGGTAGATGAGGCAGCTGGAGGTGGGAGCTGAAGTTGGAGGTCAGGCCTGAGATAGGGCAGGCGACGAGTTACATTAAGGCTACGGTATTTAAATCCCAAGATGGATGACATTAAGAGGGTTGACAAGCGGAAGCTGTCCCGGCCTGAGCAGGGTTGTGCCTGCACATGCCGGTCACTGGGATGGATGTGTGTGGTGACCATCTTCCGGCAGGTGACGCCGTGTCGTGAAGGGTGTGGTGGTTTGGTGGTGACCCTGACCATCACAGGTCAGAGGGACGAGGCGGCGTGGCAGTGAGGGCCGAGGGCAGGAGAGGGTGGGGAGGGAAGCGTGGAGGTGTCTTGAGGGGGTTTATGGAGAAGGAGAAGGGATGAAGGAGCCATTGGGAGCAGGGGAGCAGTGAGGCCTGTTTGCCAGGCAGCACTATTGGCCACTTGTGGGGCGGGTTTGATTAACAAGAAAGTCCGTGGAGTTTGGCTAGGAAACCGAAGACGGCACCTACAGGTGGTACCTGTGAGCCGCAGGGAAGAGGTGAGGAGCTACCGAGGGGAGCTGTGTCCCACCCCAGCCTGGGCTGTGCACCCCTGCCCCGAACCAGTCTGCCCCGTCCTCATAGTGTGGAAGTGTGGTCACAGCACAGGCGCACTGGCCCAGGCCGATTCGCTCGCTCGTTTTCATGAGCAGACAGCCCTGCAGGCCAGGCTCTCGGTGCCGGAGCCGGACCTGGCGTGGCCAGTGGCTAGTGGCCGGTGACTCATGCAGCCAGCGTGGACGTAAGTCGAGGCTCCCGAGGCTTTGGGGGCTCTGGGCTCTGGTCACTAGGTGATTCCCACCGCCAGAGTCGGCAGCCCAGGGCGGCAGGGAGCTGCGTGGGGCTCGGTGCCACCCTGTGGTGTGCCTGCTGGTGTGCCTGCCTGCCTGGTGCTGGTGACGCTGATGGCCCGGCGCGGCTGCCTCCCTGCAGGACCTCCACAAAAAGTACTCGTACATCCGCAAGACCAGGCCCGACGGCAACTGCTTCTACCGAGCCTTCGGCTTCTCCCACCTGGAGGCGCTGCTGGACGACAGCAAGGAGCTGCAGAGGTGAGGGGTGGGCGCCCTGCCCTGAAGGGGGTGGGCGCAGTGCAGGGGCCTTGTGGGCCCCCGCCTCTTCCTCGATGATTGGGGGGGTACAGCTCCACCCGAGGGCAGACACTAGGCTGGGCCTCTCTGTTGGCTGAGGAGCCCACGCCCCCCGCTTCCCCCTGCCGTCAGGTTCAAGGCTGTGTCCGCCAAGAGCAAAGAAGACCTGGTGGCCCAGGGCTTCACCGAGTTCACAATTGAGGATTTCCACAACACGGTGAGCCCGTCCTGCTGCCGGAGGCCAGAGGGTGGGGGTGCCTGGCCGCGGCGGGGTTGACCGTCTCCTCCCTCGTCTTGTCTCTCCGGCAGTTCATGGACCTGATCGAGCAGGTGGAGAAGCACACCTCGGTAGCCGACCTGCTGGCTTCCTTCAACGACCAGAGCACCTCGGACTACCTGGTGGTGTACCTGCGGCTGCTCACCTCGGGCTACCTGCAGCGCGAGAGCAAGTTCTTCGAGCACTTCATCGAGGGCGGGCGGACCGTCAAGGAGTTCTGCCAGCAGGTGCCGCCCCCGCTTCTCACGTTCGGACCCTCTTTCCCTCTCCTCTCGGGGTGGGGAGCCCTGGGGCCTGGGGGCGGGGGCTGAGCCCAGGGCCTGAGCCACCCCCGTCCCGCCCCCGTGCCGCAGGAGGTGTGCCTGGGGTCCGCGGGGCCGGGGAGGGGGCTGAGCCCAGGCCCTGAGCCGCCCCCGTGCCGCCCCCGTGCCGCAGGAGGTGTGCCTGGGGTCCGCGGGGCCGGGGAGGGGGCTGAGCCCAGGCGTGACCCGCCCCTGTGCCGCAGGAGGTGGAGCCCATGTGCAAGGAGAGCGACCACATCCACATCATCGCGCTGGCGCAGGCCCTCAGCGTGTCCATCCAGGTGGAGTACATGGACCGCGGCGAGGGCGGCACCACCAACCCGCACGTCTTCCCCGAGGGCTCCGAGCCCAAGGTCTACCTGCTCTACCGGCCCGGACACTACGACATCCTCTACAAATAGGGCTGGCTCTGGCGCCGCGGCCCTGCTGCCCTCCCCTCTGCCAGGCACTAGACATGTACAGAGGTTTTTGTGTGGTTGTAAATGGTCCTGTTTCACTCCCCCTTCCCTGTCATACAACCCTCCACGTTTTATTAAAGGGGATGCTGGTGGTGAGCCCGTGTGCGTGTCCCTGCTCTGCTGCTGCCGCCTGGTGCTCTGTGTCTGGCTGACACCCCCCCCCCCAGGTGGGCTCCTCAGCCCTTCACCTGTCCCCCCCAAGCCTCCCAGCAGTTTTGAGGGGCTAGGCCTCTTGGGGCCCCCTCTGATTGTTGGGGTTCTGCTTCCTTCGTGCCCCCCCCCCCCCAGCTGGCCCAGGAAGCTCCTTGGGGGCTTACCCAGGGCCTAGGACCACCAAGGCTTCAAGCTGCCCCCTCATAGTCCACTCCGTCCTGCTGTCCTGGCCGGGGCCCCAGGCCCCAGCTGCCTGCTCTCCATCGGGGTCTGCATGTCAGGGAGCACTGGGAGGCGAGGGCCACATGGTGGTGGAACCTGGCTCAGCAGGCGGAGGAGCTGGGGTACCTCTGCACCCCCAGGCGACCCCACCTGGTAGGGGGCAGCCTTCAGGCCTCTGCTTGGTCAGGTCCCCAGGCAGGACTTGCCAGGCTGCCATCCCCTGCCCGCCCCAGGCCCCTGCCTGTGCCTGCTTGCACCCCTTTGCTTCCCCCCCCGCCCGGTGTCTGCATTGCTTGCCTTTTTGCCTTGACTTCCTTTCCTCCCCACCCCAGCACATGTGGGGGCTCAATCCCCAGGCTGTGAACTCCTTGGGGGGCAGGCCCTCAATAAATGTGAAGTACTGCCCACGTGTGCCATCGCCTGGCCCTGAACTCTCACCGCCCTGAGCCTGCACCGGCGGGTCCTCCCTCACCCAGTCAGGCTCAGACCGCGAGCTGCAACGGCTGGTCTTTATTAGGCTCCTGCGGGGCGGGGCTGAGGAAGGGATGGGTGCCCAGCGGCAGGCTTCAGCACCCCTCAGAGCTGGGAGCGAGGTCCAGCAGGCCCCAGCGCGTCCGCATCCGCGTCTGCGGGCAGAGACGGGTTGGAGGGCGCGTGGGCTGGGGCTCCCAGGCCGCCTCCCTGTGGGTGAGCACCAGGGGGAGCGGGCGTGTTAGTGGGCAGGTTAGTGGGCAGCCACACAGCAGGCCAGGCCCTGCTTACCAGTCCTGGTCAGGGTGTGCGGCGGGCCTCAGGCTGGAAGGCAGAGGACACTGAGAACCGGCCTGGGGGGTGGGGGTGGGGGTGTGGGGGCGGGGGGGTGGGCCTGCCTCAGGTACCTACCCACGGGGAAGTAGTGGGGCAGCCGCTGCAGGTAGATGCTTTCATCCTTCTCCAGGAACACACAGATGATCAGCCGGTCCACCTGCGCCAGGGCCTGGTCAGCCTCAGAGCCACCCTCTCCCGGGTCCCGCCTGGTCACTGTCCCCTCGCCCCTGGGGACGGCCTTCCAGCTAGGCTTCACCCTTCTCAGAAGGGGGCCGTGGTGTGTGAGGGGAAGGAGGGGGAGCAGAAGGACTGGTGTGGCCAGACACCATTGGCGATGACGGGGCTGCTTAGTGGGACTGGGGTGCACCCCATCACCCTCCTTCAGCCCCCTCACCCGGGCCCAGCCTCACCTTGTCCTTGTGCTGCTCCAGCCACTCCCGCAGCGCAGCCAGCACTACCTCCGCCGCGGCCTCGTTGGGGTAGCCTGGGGACCCCAAGAAAGGGAGTCCGGGTTCTGCCCCGCCCCCTGCCGCTCTGCCACACGTTCAGCTCCCACTGTCTGCCCGCCTGCCCACCCCACCCTTTCTCCTCCTGGACCCACTCACCAAACACGCCGGTGGAGATGCAGGGGAACGCCTGGAGGGTAGGGAGGGGAAGGGATAGCGTCACTCCGCCCCGTCCTCCTCGCCCCGCCCCTCGCCTCCCGCCCCGCCCCTCTCCTCACCGCCCCGCCCCTCACCGCCCCTGCCCGCCCCGCCCCTCACCGCCCCTGCCCGCCCCGCCCCTCACCGCCCCTGCCCGCCCCGCCCCTCACCGCCCGCCCCGCCCCTCACCGCCCCTCACCGCCCCTGCCCGCCCCGCCCCTCACCGCCCCTCACCGCCCCTGCCCGCCCCGCCCCTCACCGCCCCGCCCCGCCCCTCACCGCCCGCCCCGCCCCTCACCGCCGAGCGCAGCCCGTGCTCCAGCAGCAGGGCGAGGCTGCTCAGGTAGCAGCTGCGGAGCTCGGCGGCCTGGCTGGCGCTGGGCTCCCCGTAGGCGATGGGCCCCACCGTGTGGATGACATCTGCGGGCGGGAGGGGCCGGGTCAGGGCCGGGTGTCCCTGTGCCCTCGGCTCTCCCCGGCCAGCCTGGCTCTGGAGGGGCAGGAAGGGGCCCTCCCCCTCCGGGTGCCGGGATGCGGCGCACCGAGTGCTCTGGAGCCGAGTGCACCCCGCGATGGACCCCGGCCCCTCCGCAGGTCCGCCCTCAGCGCCCCCTCCCTGTAAGCCTGTGCCCCGCAGCCTGCACCGCCCGGGGTGTGGGGCAGGGCCCGGTCCCGGCACCCGGGGCTGCGAGGTGCCCCAGGAGAGGAGCCGCCGGCAGCTCCGGGGCCGCACAGTGACCGGCGGGCAGCGCCCCTCGGCGGGTTGTGGGGACTCACACTTGGCGGGCAGCCGGTAGCCGCCGGTGATCTTGGCCTGGCCGGTCTCGCAGTTCTGCAGGGTCCGGCACTCGTCGGTGAGCAGCGGCCCGGCGGCCCGGTGGATGCAGCCGTCCACTGCGGGGAGGGGCAGTGAGCTGGGCTCCCCGCGTCCCCCAGCCCATGGTCCGGAGGGGAAGGCTGAGGCCCACACTGAGCGGTCCGGGCCCCTCGACGGTGCTGGGGCCCCGCGGGCACCCGCCTTTCCCCGCGGCCGCCAGCCGCCCTCCCTCTCCCCCCCCGCCGTGCTTCCCCCGGGAGACACGGAGACACCGAGGCGCGGAGGGCGGCGCGGCCGGAGGAGGCGGCGGGCGGCCGGCAGGGGGCGCGCCAGGCCCGCGCTGCTCTCCGGGCGGACGGCGCGGGCGCGGGCTCTGAGCCGTGGGGTCGGGCCGCAGGTGCCGCTACAGGCCTGGGCCAGGGGTAAGTTCTTCCCACCCCAGGGCCCACCCCCGAGGCCAGGCTCCCGGGGCCGCGCCAGCTCTGGGTCCACTTTACAGACGAGGAAACTGAGGCCACTGGTGACCAGTGTCAGATCGAGCCCGGGCCTGGAGCTGGTCCTCGGCCCCTCGGGGCGCACCTGCTCAGTAACAAGCCGCCTCGTTAGCGATCCGCCCTAATTGGGGCCGCGGGGCTCTTAGACCGGGAGCCGGAGCCAGAACGGAGCGGCTCTGGGGCCGGGCGGAGGCTCTGGGGGCCGCCCCGCTCAGGTAAACAACCCCGGGGGCGTGGCGGGCGCAGAGGCGGCTCCCCTTCAGCCCCCTCCCTGTGCCAGGCAGGCCAGGGCCAGGGCCAGGGCCAGAGCCAGGCTCCCCCTCCCTCCTGGTGCCCATGGGCAGGCTGGCCAGTCCTTTCCTGAGTGCCCGCTGCTTCATCTGGAAAACTGGGGCTGTGACCCTCTCCGGGGCGGAGCTGGTGTCCTGGCCCGGAGAACGGGACCCACTGCTCCCGGAGAGGCCAGAGGGCCGGGCGCTCACAGCGCTGGCAGCGGGCAGGCCACCTTCTCTCCATGTCACCAGGCACATATCAGGGCCCTGCCTCCTCCATCGCAGCCCCACCCCCAACCTGGGCACAGGCTCTGGAACACCAGCTGGACACACCCCCCCCACCCCACCCTGTGCCTTTGGGGCGGGGGAGGGTCCCAGTTAAACTGAACTTTGCGGCTTTACTCTGAGCTGACATTTCCCAGAGCACCCCATCGGTGGGGAGGAGATGGGGGACCTGGGGGCTTTGGAACTGGGCAGGGATCGGGCCGCTGCAGCCCATGGGAGGGGCGGAGAGTCTGGGGCTGACAGGGTGCTCGGCCTGGAGTGTGCGGGGCGCCCCGGGCAGTGCCTGCTCCGGGCGGAGGTGCCCGGTGACCCCCAGCAGGAGCTGGGACCTGGGAGCTGGGTTCAGATCCCAGCCCCGAGGTCACAGATGTGTGGGGTGCAGCCTCTCTGGACCCCACTGCCCCTTCTGTCAAATGAGACGCTAGCAGGCAGCCACCTGGCAGGGCTCTTGAGGGGCAAAGCGAGTTAGCCTGTGGTGTGGGTGAGCGGAGCCGGCACGGGTGCAGGTGCGCGTGGCCGCTGTATTCTCGCAGGGCAGGGTGACAGGCGGGCACGCGCAGCGCGCACACAGAGTGCGGGGAGCAGGCGTCCGGCACGGGTGCTCAGGGCGTGCAGGGCTCAGGGCACGGGGGTGAGTGCAGGGACGAGGCTGAGCCAGCTCCCCGGGGACATCCCCTCCTGCCCAGCGGTGCCGGCCACTTGGCGCCCAGCTGCCGGCCTGCGGGTGACCTGGGCCCGCGGCGGAAGTGGAGCTCACTGAGATCCGTGCTTCAGGGGTTTAATGTTTCCTGCAGCGCGGCCAGGCCGGCCGCCAGGCCTTTGGGGCTGACCCGGGGGCAGGAGGGGGAGGCGGAGGCGGAGTGGGAGCTGGCCGAGGCCGGCCTGGAGCCTCCCCAGCAGAACGGGGTCCGGCGGCCAGGGGAGCAGTTCCCTCCAAGCAGAGATGAGGGAAGGGCCTGGGCACCTCCCTGGCCAGAGCACCCCTGCCCTCCCTTCCCCTCCCCTCCCCCGCCCCCTCCCTCTCCACACTCCTCTCAGTGCCAGGGGGCCTGCTGCTTGGCAGAGACTCGGACTGGCCTGGCCTGGGCTCCTGCTAGGCCCAGCGAAGCCCTGGAGGCTGCAGGAGGCGCTTCCGGAGGCTCCATCCAAGAGTTCCCTCCCCTTCCTGCTGACCTGGGCCGCTGGGAAAGCTCTGGGCCTGGCCCTGGGCTCCTGTGGGAGGGCATGTCCCCAGTTCATACCGGTTGGCCCCTCAGTCCCCTCCCTGGGCCCCTCAGCAATGGACAGGCTGCAGCTGTCTGGGGCCGTCTGCCCTCTCTCCAGCCTGACCTCCCAGGCCCCCCACCCCCAGACAAGCCCAGCGCTCTGCTTGGGAGCCCACCAGCCCTCCTGCCGACGGCGTGGCCTCCACACCCCCACCTCGGCCTTCAGCTCGGCCAGCCCCTCGGTCAGCACAGGCCGGGCTCTGGCAGGGCCGCCCGGGAGCAGGGAGGGCGCGGGCAGAGGGCAGGGCTGCAGCCTGGCATCCTTGTAGCCAGGCAGGCAGGCTCCTGTGGGGCCATTTGCCAAGGTGCTTAGGATCTGTTGGCTGCTATTTAGGGTGCTGTAATATTCATGAAGGAAAGATTAGATATTTAAATTTATTCAGCAATAAATGCATCTCAGTGGGAGAGCATTCCTCATGCTAAACAAACAAGCAAGCAGGGGCTAATTAATTATTTACAGGAACCAGAGGAGGCCTTGGCCTGGGGGAGACCCTGACTGGCCCTGGGCCTCCCCCTCCACCCCCTCCCCTCCCCTCCCCTCTACTGTCTGGCGGCTCTGGCCACAGCACACCAATTCTGGGGTTTCTCTTCCCAGAAACTCTGCCCACAAGCTTGTTGGTGGCTTGACCTCTCCGAGCCTCAGAACTGGCCCCAGAGGGTTGTGGAAGGACTGAGATACGCTGAGTGGCAGCCTGGGGGGAGGGACTGAAGGCCAGAGTCATTTAGCACCTTGTCCAAGGTCTCCCTCCTGTCAGAGGCTGCAGCTCAGAGTCCGAGGCAGGAGCAGGGACCGCAGCTCCTGGAGGCAAAGCTCCCGCCATGGCCATGGGAGTGTGTGTCCCTGCCTGTGCACCCTCAGCCGCCCTGCTCTGCCCAGGCTCCTGTCAGCCCCGGGCAGGAAGGCAGAGGCCGGGCCTGGGGAGCACCCTGGGGTGGGGAGAGGTATCTCTGTGTCTCTGAATGGAGCTGGCTGGGGCTGTGAGGGCAGCGCTGACCCAGCTCAGTGAGACCCAAGTCCCTCCCCCAGCTCCGCCCCCCTTGTTGCATCACTTCAACTCTGTGCCTCAGTTTCCTCAGATGCGCAAGGTCAGTGACAGCACCTCCCTCCAGGGTGGGCCTGAGCATCCAGTGAGAGAATGTACCAATGTGCCCTGCCCTTTATCGCACTGTCATCCCATTTCACAGACGGGGACACTGAGGCCCAGTATTGGGGATTGGGGCTGAGTGACATGGAGACTGCTGGAGCTCAGCTGTTCCTTTTAAAGAGCTGGCACACAAACTGAACTTACAAGGTCCTGCTTCTTCTGAGCTCCAGCGCCAGGGTGAGGCTCTGGGGGAACCAGACACATATGAGGAGGAACTGGATTGGCTGGCATTGGGGCAGGAACTCAGTGGCTTTGTCCCAGGCGGAGGTGCTGGCAGGGGTCGTTGTTCCTATGCTGGAACCTCCCGGGTTGCAGGGCTGACTGGCAGCCATTTCTGTTTGTTCTGCTCTGGTGATTCCGGGAGACCCTGCCCCATCCATTATGCAGCTCCACCCAACCTGATTGCAGCAGCTTTTGCATATAAAAGGCCTGTCCTGGCTCAGGCTTCAGACTTAGCTAAAATCTCTTAAACAAGATGCAGCTGGCCCTATCAGCGAAGGGCCCAAGACCCTGCACTAACACAGGCCTGCCTTGTTTTACAGCTGGGTCGCATCTGACCTCCAAGCCCCATACAGAGAGCTCCTGCAGGTGGCCCCAGGCAGTGGCTGGAGGCCCAGGGAACAGCTCCATGAGACTTCCGTGGATCTTAGTGAGAAGGTCAGAGTCAGAAATTAAGCATACACTGACTGAAAGGGTAACTTAGAGGGATTCAATAGTAGAGTAGAGGAGTCTGAGAAGCAAATCAATAATGTGGAATATGAGGAAGCAAAAAACACCCAATTAAAAGAGAAAAAAAAATCCAAAAATATGAAGATTGTGTAAGGAGCCTCTGGGACAACTGCAAGCGTACCAACGTTCGAATTATGGAGGTGCCAGAAGGAGATGAGAGAGAGCAAGATATCGACAACCTATTTGAAGAAACAGGAAACTTCCCCTCCCTGGTGAAAGAAATAGACTTACAAGTCCAGGAAGCGCTGAGAACCCCAAACAAGAGGGACCCAAAGAGGACCACACCGAGACACATCATAATTAAAATGCCAAGGGCTAAAGGCAAAGAATCTTACAAGCAGCAAGAGAAAAGCAGTTCCCTACAAGGGAGCACCCATATGACTGTCAGCTGATTTCTCAACAGAAACTATGTAGGCCAGAAGGGAGTGACAAGAAATATTCAAGAACCTACAACCAAGACTACTCTACCCAGCAAAGCTATCGTTCAGAATGGAAGGTCAAAGAGCTTCACAGATAAGAAAAAGCTTAAAGAGGTCACCACCACCAAACCGAAATCACCACCAAAATGTTGAAGGGTATTATTTAAGAAGAACAGATTTTAAAAAAATATGAACAATAAAACGGCAACAAATACATCTCTATCAACAATGAATATAAAAATAAGAAATCTAAAAAACAACATAAACTGGTGAATAAGACAGAATCAGAGGCGTGGACACAGGAAGCAGACTGATGAGTGTCAGCGGGAAGGGGTGAGTGTGGGAAGAGATTAACGGAAGGTCTTACGTAGGGACATAGACAATAGGGCGGTGAAGGCCTGGGGCAGGTGGGAACCAGGTGGAGGGGGCAGTGGGGGGAGAAGGGGGACACCTGTGATACTCCCAACAATAAAGATAAAAACAAACAAACAACAAAAGCCCCACAGCAGCCCCAGCTCTGTGCCAGGCCTGGGCGGCCCGCTGCCCCGGGGGTGCAGGCTCACGCACGCCAGGCCCCGCCCCCACGCCGCCGCGGTGGGTGGGCGCCCCGGGAGGAGATAGATGGACAGCAGCGCCTGATGTGATCTGAAATTCATTATGGGGTGAGATCAGCTCCTTAAATGGGGATTTGAAAACATTAGGGCTTCATTATGTACACAACGGCAGCACCTCATTCATCATGCAAAAATCACTCCCGTTATTAAAATCCCCCGGCAGCTGCCTGCGGGGCGGTGGCGCCGTGCCTGCGGGGGGAGGGGCCCCCAGCCGTGCCAGAGCCCCCTCTGGGGACAGCGTCCCCTGGTCCTCCCATCCAGCCAGGGCCGACGGCTGAGTGACGGCGGGAGGGGGGTGGGGAGCACAGGTCACCTCAGGGGCCTCGGTTTCCTCATCTGCAAAATGGGAGGCGAATGCTGGAGCCCGTGCATCAAGGTGAGGGCACGTGAGGTTCTGCAGGGAGGGGCTCAGCGAGGCCCTGGCTTCAGGCAGGCGGCAGGGAGGCGGGGCCTGCACTTTGGGAGCCAGTGTCACTGCCCTGCTCACTATCGTCCCCCTGCTCCCAGGAGCCGGTGAAATAAAATCCTCAACTCAGAGCGAGGCTGAGGCTCCCTCCACCGGAGATGCGTGCTGGCCCTCCCCGTGACCCCACAGCCCTCCCCGTGACCCCACAGCCCTCCCCTGTGACCCCACAGCCCTCCCCCGTGACCCCACAGCCCTCCCCGTGACCCCACAGCCCTCCCCTGTGACCCCCACAGCCCTCCCCCGTGACCCCACAGCCCTCCCCTGTGACCCCACAGCCCTCCCCGTGACCCCACAGCCCTCCCCGTGACCCCACAGCCCTCCCCCGTGACCCCCACAGCCCTCCCCCGTGACCCCACAGCCCTCCCCGTGACCCCACAGCCCTCCTCGTGACCCCACAGCCCTCCCCCGTGACCCCACAGCCCTCCCCTGTGACCCCACAGCCCTCCCCGTGACCCCACAGCCCTCCCCCGTGACCCCACAGCCCTCCCCGTGACCCCACAGCTCTCCCCTGTGATCCCCACAGCCCTCCCCCGTGGCCCCACAGCCCTCCCCGTGGCTCCCAGGGGCACCCAGCAGTGGGGAGGGCCAGGGTAACGCCCTTTGGGAGGGGGGCAGCACAGCTCCCGTATCAGCTGTGAAAACACGGCCGAAGGGAGAGGGGGTGCTGCTTTGTGCTTGGGAAGGCCTCTCCGAAGTGGGAGAGCTGAACAGATGAGACAGAGGCAAGAGCTGGCTTCTGGAAGGCCGGGGAAGAACAGAAGATTTAAAAAGATTAAATCGGTCCGGGCGGAAGGCTAGCTGAGGGGCCGGGGCGGGGCCGGGCAGGAACCTGGGCTGGATCCCATCGAGGGGAGAAGTTTGAGCAGGGAAGGGGCAGGTCTGAGAGTCCTCCCTTTGCTGTTCCCTCATCCCAGGTGTTCTTCCCTGCAGCCCAGCTCCTCCAGGTGAGAGGGTGCGGGCCGTGCCTGCCCCAAGCCTGGCACGCTGTGGTGCTTAGTAAGTTGCTTCCTCTGAGCCCAGCCCCCCCAGAGCCCGTCTCGAGGGGCTGGAGGCCGCCTGCAGTGCCCCCGGTGCCCGGCTCAGCTACTCAGAGCGCCAGCCCGGGAAGCACTGGGGGCTGGTGGCAGGGGCCACGGGAGAGTGCTGCCAGGCGGCTGCTGGGTGGCAGGGGCCCCGGGAGACAGTGCTGCCAGGCGGCTGCTGGGTGGCAGGGGCCCGGGGAGACAGTGCTGCCAGGCGGGCTGCTGGGTGGCAGGGGCCCCGGGAGACAGTGCTGCCAGGCGGCTGCTGGGTGGCAGGGGCCCGGGGAGACAGTGCTGCCAGGCGGGCTGCTGGGTGGCAGGGGCCCCGGGAGACAGTGCTGCCAGGCGGCTGCTGGGTGGCAGGGGCCCCGGGAGACAGTGCTGCCAGGCGGCTGCTGGGTGGCAGGGGCCCGGGGAGACAGTGCTGCCAGGCGGGCTGCTGGGTGGCAGGGGCCCCGGGAGACAGTGCTGCCAGGCGGCTGCTGGGTGGCAGGGGCCCCGGGAGACAGTGCTGCCAGGCGGCTGCTGGGTGGCAGGGGCCCGGGGAGACAGTGCTGCCAGGCGGCTGCTGGGTGGCAGGGGCCCCGGGAGACAGTGCTGCCAGGCGGCTGCTGGGTGGCAGGGGCCCCGGGAGACAGTGCTGCCAGGCGGCTGCTGGGTGGCAGGGGCCCCGGGAGACAGTGCTGCCAGGCGGCTGCTGGGTGGCAGGGGCCCCGGGAGACAGTGCTGCCAGGCGGCTGCTGGGTGGCAGGGGCCCCGGGAGACAGTGCTGCCAGGCGGCTGCTGGGTGGCAGGGGCCACGGGAGACAGTGCTGCCAGGCGGCTGCTGGGTGGCAGGGGCCACGGGCAGAACAGTGGAGGCCTCGCCGATCCTCCCGGGCCTGACTGTCTAAGAACAGAGAGGAGCGGGAGAGAGAGAACAAGAAGAGGGAGCGAGAGAGAATGGGAAACGGGGAGGGGCACGTGTCTGAGAGAAAGCCAGTCGAGAGGGAGACAGACTCCAGCGAGGGAGCAGAGAGAGGGGCAGGCAGAGCCGTGCAGGCAGAGAGAGAGGGAGGGAGAGAGGGAGGAAGGGAGGAAGGGAGGGCGGGTGAGAGGCTGAGAGGGAGAGAAGGCACAGCTCCCCCAGGGTCACGCGTGCCTGGTGCCCGTGTGCGGAGAGGGGGGACCAGGTGGCAGGGAGCGCGTGGTGGGGAGGGACTTGGGCACACGGGCACACAGGTGGGAGGGTCAGGGCCTGGGCACAGCCAGCCCCACACAGGTCTGCACGGAGCGGACAGACAGCGCAGGGCGGGCCCCTCGGGGTGGTCTGACGGGGAGCAGCGGCACCTAAATAACCACACAGATGGAGTCTGATGGTTCAGGGGGCAGATGCCGGCCACGAGGGACAGGCCTGAGCGCAGGCCTGGGGCGGGGAGGGGCTGAGGTGGCGTGACAGATGACTAGGAGGAAGGGGGGCTGAGGAATGGGGGGGCAGAGGAGGCCTCAGGCACAGCAGCCGCAGGTGCCAGGCCCGGGCCACCCTGGCTTCTCTGTCTGTGCCGCGCCTGGGCGCTGGGGAGCAGGGCACACCCAGCGGACCTGCCACGTGGGCGTGGGCAGCTGCACGGAGCTGAGCGGGCGGGAGGGCGGGGGCAGGCGCTGGCTCCTCAGGTGGCTGGGCCTCGGACCCCCAAAGGGAGGGCGGTGTGAGTGTGGGGGAGTGGGTGGGGGCTCCATCCCGCTCTGCCCACCTGCCCTCCAGGGACCCAGCGACCGCAGCCACCAGCCCTCGGCCAGCCGTGGGGGCACTGCCAGGCGGCGGAGATGGCGGCCATGCCGGAGAGGAAGGGCCCTGAATTAATCTGTCACTGAGGCTGGGCCGTGGCAGGCGCCGTCATGATTTAGATGAATAATTGAAACGCTCCGATACATTTATTATCCCTTAGTGCGCAAGTGGCAGAGAAAGACGAGGGGTAATTGAAAAAGCGCGCACAAATCTCGGCGAGAAAGCCGGCTGCTTATCGCCAAGCAAACATTTCAGTCCTAATAAACAGAGGGACACGCGTCAGGGCCTGTCGATCCGGCCTGATTTAGGGCCCGCCTCCCTGCTTACCATACAATGAGAGTGTTTAAAAATATTATTTTACTGAGACAGTAAAAGCTCTCCGAGGGAGGAGGGAGGAGGAGGAGGGAGGAGGGAGGAGGAGGAGGGAGGAGGGAGGAGGGAGGAGGGAGGAGGAGGAGGGAGGAGGAGGAGGAGGGAGGGAGGAGGGAGGAGGGAGGAGGGAGGAGGGAGGAGGAGGAGGGAGGAGGAGGAGGAGGGAGGGAGGAGGAGGAGGAGGGAGGGAGGAGGAGGAGGAGGAGGGAGGAGGGAGGAGGAGGGAGGGAGGAGGGAGGAGGAGGAGGGAGGAGGAGGAGGAGGGAGGAGGAGGAGGGAGGAGGAGGAGGAGGGAGGAGGAGGAGGGAGGAGGAGGAGGAGGGGAGGAGGAGGGAGGAGGAGGGGGAGGAGGAGGAGGGAGGAGGAGGAGGAGGAGGGAGGGAGGAGGAGGAGGAGGAGGAGGGAGGAGGAGGAGGGAGGGAGGAGGGAGGAGGAGGAGGGAGGAGGAGGAGGAGGGAGGAGGAGGAGGGAGGAGGAGGAGGAGGGAGGAGGAGGAGGGAGGAGGAGGAGGGAGGAGGAGGAGGGAGGAGGAGGAGGGAGGAGGAGAAGGGAGGAGAGGGAGGAGGAGGAGGGAGGAGGGAGGAGGAGGAGGGAGGAGGGAGGAGGAGGAGGGAGGAGGGAGGACGAGGAGAAGAGAGGAGGAGGAGGGAGGAGGAGGAGGGAGGAGGGAGGAGGGAGGAGGGAGGAGGGAGGAGGGAGGAGGAGGAGGGAGGAGGAGGAGGAGGGAGGGAGGAGGGAGGAGGAGGAGGGAGGAGGAGGAGGGAGGGGAGGAGGGGAGGAGGAGGAGGAGGAGGAGGAGAGGAGGAGGAGGAGGAGGGAGGGAGGAGGAGGAGGAGGAGGGGGGAGGAGGAGGGGAGGGAGGAGGGAGGAGGAGGAGGGAGGAGGGAGGAGGAGGAGGGAGGAGGGAGGAGGAGGAGGAGGGAGGAGAAAAGAGGGAGGGGGAGGGGAGAGGAGGGTTTGGCTGGGAGGCTGAGAAGCTGTTAGGATGTGGCCCTCTGTTCTCTGTGCCTGTGGGGCCTTTGGGGCCCGAGCCCGATGCCCCCTCTGCTGGGAAGCTTCTACCAAAAGGAGAGAAGGCACAGCTCTTTGAGGGCAGAACCCAGTGCTGACTCCCTCCCCCAAACACACGCTCAGGAGGAGCCCTGGAAGGAGGGGAGGAGGGGTGCCCAGTCTCACTGTCCCAGAACCACCGGAGTCGAAGCTACACACCTGGCGTGGCCCCCGGGCCTGGGGGGGAGGCCCAGGAGCCTGGACCCTCTGGGGGGGTCCTTTGGCCCCAGCGACCCCGGGGGGACTTTCCCTGAGGTTGGGGTGCCCCGCAGGCGCCTGTCCCGAGGCCGCGCCCCGCAGTGGACACGGGGCTGCTGCCCCCGGCTCCACAGGCCCCGGCCCGGCCCCTAGAGGCCCCCTCGGGCTGCCGGCTGCCCGGGGCATGAGCCAGGGCCCAGCACAGAGCAGCCACCCGCCGCCCCACATGGTGCCCAGAACCCGCTCCTGGGAAAGAACCTTCCAGCGGGGACACAGGCAACGAGACAAACACAGACAGAGTCCGTTCGGGGTCAGCGCCGCGGGGAAGGCACAGCCGCGGGAGGAGCCGTCTGAACGGGGCCGGAGGGACTCAGGCTGTTACATGCCCGACGGCTGGGCAGGGGGGCGGGTGGTGGTGGAGATGGATGGGTGGGTGGGTGGTGATGGAGATGGATGGGTGGGTGGGTGGTGATGGGAGGAGGGTGGGTAGATGGGTGGATGGCTGGGCAGTGGGTGGCTGGTGATGGGAGATGGATGGGTGGGTGGGTGGTGATGGGAGGGTGGGTAGGTGGGTGGTGATGGAGATGGATGGGTGGGCGGGTGGTGATGGAGATGGATGGGTGGGTGGGTGGTGATGGGAGGAGGGTGGGTGGGTGGGTGGGTGGGTGGTGATGGGAGGAGGGTGGGTAGATGGGTGGATGGCTGGGTGGGTGGGCGGGTGGTGGTGGAGATGGATGGGTGGGTGGGTGGTGATGGAGATGGATGGGTGGGTGGGTGGTGATGGGAGGAGGGTGGGTAGATGGGTGGATGGCTGGGCAGTGGATGGGTGGTGATGGGAGGAGGGTGGGTAGATGGGTGGATGGCTGGGTGGGTGGGTGGTGATGGAGATGGATGGGTGGGTGGGTGGTGATGGAGATGGATGGGTGGGTGGGTGGTGATGGGAGGAGGGTGGGTAGATGGGTGGATGGCTGGGCAGTGGGTGGGTGGTGATGGGAGATGGATGGGTGGGTGGGTGGTGATGGGAGGAGGGTGGGTGGGTGGGTGGTGATGGGAGGAGGGTGGGTGGGTGGGTGGTGGTGGAGATGGATGGGTGGGTGGGTGGTGATGGGAGGAGGGTGGGTGGGTAGATGGGTGGATGGCTGGGTGGGTGGGCGGGTGGGTGGTGATGGGAGGAGGGTGGGTGGGTGGGTGGTGATGGGAGGAGGGTGGGTGGGTGGGTGGTGATGGGAGGAGGGTGGGTAGATGGGTGGATGGCTGGGTGGGTGGGCGGGTGGTGGTGGAGATGGATGGGTGGGTGGGTGGTGATGGGAGGAGGGTGGGTAGATGGGTGGATGGCTGGGCAGTGGGTGGGTGGTGATGGGAGATGGATGGGTGGGTGGGTGGTGATGGGAGGAGGGTGGGTGGGTGGGTAGATAAAAGGGTGGTAACAGGAGACTTGGGGTGGATAGAGGCCTGAACCCCTCCTGGTGGGAACTTCAGGGGGCCCCATGGGGAGGCTTGGGTCCATCTGGGCGGCGTCAGGTAGGGACCCGGCCCCCAGCCCCGGGCTGCTCCTCCCCGGTGGGCTAAGGGGGTGGACCTGGCCTGACCAGGGTGATGAGGGCACAGGGGACAGAGGTGAAGGCAGAGATGTCCCGGCACAGGGCCCCCTCTCCCTCTTGGCCCAGCCTCACCCCTGCCCTGGTCCCTCCCCCCCACCTGCTCCAGTCACATTAGTGGAGTGACAGCCCGGCCTCACCCCTGCCCTGGTCCCTCCCTCCCCCCCCACCTGCTCCAATCACATTAGTGGAGTGACAGCCCGGCCTCACCCCTGCCCTGGTCCCTCCCCCCACCCCCACCTGCTCCAATCACATTAGTGGAGTGACAGCCCAGCCTCACCCCTGCCCTGGTCCCTCCCCCCGCCCCCACCTGCTCCAATCACATTAGCGGAGTGACAGAACGGCGAGTGCTGGCAGCTCCATCAATCTCCGCGGCGCTAAAAGGCTGGACTCCGGGCCCACTTCCTCCCGGGCCCCCTCACCCCATCCATCTCCACGTCAGTTAGGCCGCACCGGGGGCTGCCGAGCCTCCTCTCGCCCTCGGTGACGCAGGAAGGGGGGTCAGAGGGACCCCAACATGCCTCCCTCCTTAGGCTGGCCAGAGCAGGTGCCCTTTGACCTCCCGGAGTGAGGCCACCAGGCTATCCATGAGCCACACCCGCCGGGCCCGGAACCGCAGTGGCTCCCCTGCCCTGGTGGGCACCTCAGGCCTCCCGCCTGCACCGCGGGCTGTTCACTCGCTCCCGGCCGCTCCCTGGGCACCTGCTCCTGGCGGAGGCCGCTCCACTGGAGACAGTCCTGCCTCCGAGCCTCTGTTCTCGGGCGGACAGACCCCAAACAGGGAGCACCGTCCCCGGGAGGCTGTCTGGCTGGGGAGGGAGAGGAGCGACGGGAAAGGAAACCGGGAGCCCTGTGAGGGCCTGGGAGGCGGGGCGGGTGGCTTCAATTTCACGTAGGGGTGAGGGGGCCTCGGAGAAGGGGGTGTGAGCTGGGGTGGTAGACGGGGAGGGAGCAGCTGTGGCTGTCTGAGGAGGAGCGGTCTGGGCAGAGGGCTCAGCATGCGAAGGCCCCGGGGCAGGTGTGGGCGCAGAGCAGGGAGGGCCGGGCGGTGTGGTGGGGACCTGAGGGGTCTGGAGGCCGGTGTGGCAGAGTGGGGAGGGCCGGGCGGTGTGGTGGAGAGCTGAGCGGTGTCCGGGGAACAGGGACCAGGGCTCTGAGTGAGGTGAGAGCCCTGGCAGCGTTTTGAGCGGAAGAGGGGTGTGACCTGACCTAGGAATTAGAAGGCCCGCCCCTTTCTGTCATCCTTGTCTTTGGACACAGGATGCCTAAAACTCCAGCCCCTCAGGTGGTCTCCCACCCCCTCCCTCCTCCCTCCTCCCTCCTCCCTGCTGGGCTCTGACGTGTCCCAGCTGCCGAGCTTCCCCCAGCCCCCATGTCTGTCTCACTTCAGGGTTCACCGCTGGCCCCTTTGCCCAGGACACTTCCCACTGCTCTCCCGGCTCTCCCCCGCCCGCAGGCACCGCCTCCTTCCGGGAGCGGCCCTGATGCCCAGGCTGGACACTCCCGGCCGAGCCCCCACCGGGCCTGTGAGCGCCCCGACCACCTGTGCAATGGCGGGTGCTCTCACCGGGCCTGTGAGCCTGGGAGGCGGGGACCAGGCCCCTCCTGTGCCCAGCGGGTCTGTCCTGGCACCCGGGCAGGGCCCGGCACTCCGTAGGCGCTCCATCATTGGGTGACGAATGAGCGGACGGAGGGTGGCTGTGGGCAGAGCGGGGCCTCAGGTCCTCCGAAAGGACCGGCTTCGGAGGAGGGTCCCGGGGCCTGTCTGTGGCCCCCCTCCCGCGAAGCCCCCTCATCCTGGGAGGCCTCGGGCGGCTGTGACCTCCACAGCGACAGGCGGAGGAGAAGGGGGGAGGGAGGGAGGGAAACAGCGCCAGCCACAAACAGCCCCGCATCCTGGCTGGCACCGCCACGCTCAGCGCTGCGCTTATTCATCCTGCCCCTCCTGCCCCTCTTACTCCCCCCCCTTTACAGCCGGCCTGGGCCGCCACCGCTGCCGTAAACACGCCCGGGATTTATCCCGCCGTGCATTAACCCCTGCCCCGCGCCTCGCCAATCATCCCGCCGTCACCGCGCAGACATGGCAGCTCAGCCAGCAACCAGGGCTGGGGCCGCGGGCACGGCGGCGGGGGAGTGGGCCCTGGGGCAGGGGCTTGCCCCGTGGCACCTGCTGCCCTTGGCCTGGCCGGGAGCCCACGCTGACCTCGGGCCCGCCCACCCGGCCCTGCGGGGACCGCCTCCTCGCGGGCGCTCACACGCGTGAACGGCCTCTCTGGCTCCGAGACCTTGGCCTGCTACGGTCACCATCCAAGGTTTCGGAGCAGAACACGGACAGTAATTTCCCCTCCCCCGGGGAAACTGAGGCCAGAGGGCAGCAGGGTCAAAGGCAGGGCGGGGCTTTCCCCCCTCCCTGCGGCCTGCCAGTCCCTGGCCCTTTCCAACTTCACATGCCCCCCCCCCAGTTACAGACCACAGGCCTCTGTCAGAGGGGGGACCTGCCCAGGCCGCCCGCAGGGAGGGCCCGCCTGCCACAGGCACCGGAATGTGTCTAAGGCGATGGCAGCAGACAAGGCCGAGAGGGGGCAGGAAAGAGGGGCAGAGGGAGGCATGGGGCACTGTGGGGCAGTGGGAGGGCTGTGGCAGTAGCTAGGCTCAGGGCTCCGGGGAGAGAAGCAGCTGAGGGCACCTCCCCCCACCCCCATGTTCCCCCCACACACCCTCAGACCACAGGAAGGGTCAAAGGTCACTCACCACCGCCGCCTCCGAGCAGGGAGCTGTTGGCTGCAAGAGAGAGAAAAGGCGGTCAGGTGGGGCGTCAGATGGGGTGTCAGATGGGGCGTCAGGTGGGGTGTCAGGTGGGGCGTCAGGTGGGGCGTCAGGTGGGGTGTCAGGTGGGGTGTCAGGTGGGGCGTCAGGTGGGGTGTCAGGTGGGGCATCAGGTGGGGTGTCAGGTGGGTGTCAGGTGGGGCGTCAGGTGGGGCGTCAGGTGGGATGTCAGATGGGGCGTCAGGTGGGCAGGCTGTGTGGAGGGTGGAGATGGGCTGCCAGCTGGGCCTTCAGGCTCTGGGCACAGTCTCCTCGGAGGGAGGCAGGTGAGGAGAGGTGAAGGGGCTGGGGCTCCTGTGGGCCTGGGTTTGTATGGCGGTGATGGGGGGGCCACGGAGCTGCCAGGGTCCTGCCCGCTGCACGTGGGGCTAGAGTGGCAGACGACCTGCGGCCACCAGTGTCCACTGCGTTCGTTCACTCACTCACTCATTCACTCACTCATTCACTCACTCATTCACTCATTCACTCACTCACACTCACTCACTCATTCACTCACTCATTCACTCACTCATTCACTCACTCACTCACTCATTCACTCACACTCACTCATTCACTCACTCACACTCACTCATTCACTCACTCATTCACTCACTCACTCATTCACTCACTCACTCACTCATTCACTCACTCATTCACTCACTCACTCATTCACTCACTCACTCATTCACTCATTCACTCACTCATTCACTCACTCACTCACTCATTCACTCACTCACTCACTCACTCATTCACTCACTCATTCACTCACTCATTCTCTCACTCATTCTCTCACTCACTCATTTACTCACTCATTCACTCTCCCATTAATTTATTCACTCACTCATTCACTCACTCACTCATTTGCCCATTGGTGCCGGCGGGGGTGGCAATGTGGACAAACAGGCTGCTGAGGGTCTCAGGCGGAAGCCACTGGAACTGTGGCTGCAGCGGGCAGTGCTGAGTGTGGGGAGAGGGAGGGTGAGGTAAGGGCCCGGTTTCGGGGCAGCGCAGTGAGGGCCCGGAGCACGGGGCCCGGACCCAAAGCCGGGTCAGCAGGTGGGTGACTCGAGCCACAATCCTCTGTGCCTCAGTTTCCCCAGGGAGAATCGGCCACCTTCCAGGGTTGATGTGAAGCAAGGGAGCTCCCACCCAGGCCCCTCCCTCGACCAGAGCTGGACTGCCAGCCGCCCGGCTGCCCGGTCCACCTCGCTCTGCCCCACTGCCCGCCCCTCCCCCTCCACAGGCTGACGGGGCAAAGGGAAGGGGGCAGCCTCCGCCGACGTCAGGCTGTTCAAGCCAGCACCCCCCCCCCAGCAGCTCCAGCTCTGGCCACACAGGCGCCTGTGCCAGCGGCTGGTGGGCATCAGGGCGGGTCCCTGGCCCAGGTGCTGCCATGGGAGGCCAGCTGTGCCCCAGGCCCTGGCCGCAGGAGCCCTGGCTCCCAGCAGACAGCTCCTGCACCCGCGGGCGCCTCCGCCTCCCTCTGTGTTGGGGGACACGCGGCAGAGCCGG